>NC_081180.1:12338450-12638450 GCF_029867415.1 Vicia villosa | reverse complement strand
AGGATGTATTGCAAGAATAACAAACACCCATGGTTCTCTCAATTTTTGTGTGAATAGATTATAAATGAATCAGATTATATACATGATTAATGTGAGTGTGTGGCAAGTGGGGTTTGACATTTCATAATTTTATAGTCAAGTTGACATGTGGCTTTTAAAAAGGCTTACTTTGAAGAACAATTCTTTCTTGCATGGACACACCCTAAATCCACATTCTTAGGCACAACCAATATAAGAAAGAGTCTTTTTTAAATTTATTTTAATTTTAATTTTGATTTTAATTGGATTCATGAGGTGGTTGAGATTATGAAGGAGAGAGAAAAATCAGTATTTATTTTTTTAATTAATTAAAATTTTGTGATTGTTTGTGTGTAAAACAATTTTTTAGGTATGTGTCCACATAAGGATTTTCCTACTTTGAAAATGAAATAAGTTGACAAAATGATAAATAATATTTTTGGTAATCAAATTATAAGTGTGAAGTATGCTTGCAAATGGTTCTGCTTGGATATGACACACCTAACTGTGAAAAAGGTGCATGTGATGCTCCCTTGGTCCCTCAAATGAAAGTCAATAAGAAGTAACAAACAAAATAAATATAATGGTGAGGCTCTCTCCACTTGTGTCTTTTGAAAGAACCAGTGCATCTTTTTGCAAGACTTTTCTAAAACAAGTTTGATTGGAGGAGAGATGAATCATGAAGCACTTTTTCAGCCAACATGTCTATAGTTAAATGAAGATGTAGACACTTAATTTAATTTGATATTATATGCTTCATTATATCTTAATCATTGAAATCTGAAAACAATTTTACTATATTTCTATTTTCATTTTATTTTGTGAACACGTTGTTTCTTTCTTGCCCATTTGAATTAGGCTGAGTTGGTTGGACAAGTGTAATGAAGTGGCTGAAAATGAGTTGTTTTATTCACTTTAGTCTCCCCGTGTGTCATAAAGTTTGACATACTATCTTAATGTGGATTTTTTGATATCAAGTTGCACCTTGTGTTAGAATTATTTAATATTTTATGGGTTACAATTAATTGTTATTTAGTTTGTGAAAAACGGGATATTCTTAATTTTGATGGGGTGCATAAATAAGCTCTTTTATGGGTTAAGTGATCTTTTTAATAAAGCGTGAGTATATGAAACCTGATTGGTGTGGGACCCTTGACCGATAATGGGTAGGGACTAGGGTTATATACTACAAGAAATGTGCTCCCTAGCCACGTGAAATAGTGACGTGATTTTCACGTGTGTAAAATAAACCAGTTGTGACGTGAAATTCACGTCGCAACATATTTATAATATTTAAAAATAAAAAGTAACGTTAATTAAGGGGGGGAGTCAGAAAGTTTATAAAAAAAATGTTGTGACGTGTAAAACACGTCGCAACTTAAAATAAAAAAAATTGAAAAACAATTGGCGTCAGATATGCACATGGGGGGAAGTTTGAAATTTTTCAGAATTCAGTTGTGACGTGTAAATCACGTCGCAACTAAAAATTGTAAAAACCCAAAAACTTTAATGCCAGAGTTGACTGACAAGGAGCACGTGGGCTGGGACCGTTGGTTTGTTGCGACGTGAATTTCATTTCGCAACGTGGCGATGAGGAAAGCACGTCGCTAAAATCTTTATTACATTTTACCAAAACGCTTCTTCCTCTCTCTCGTTCCAGAAGTACTCTCTTCTCTCCATTTTCTCTCAAAATTTCTTCTCCCATTCTCTCAAATTCCATCCTCTTCCTTCCCAATTGCAAAATAGTTAAGGTAAGTATCATATCTTTTTTAATTTTCTGTTATTTTATTTAATATTTTCGCTTTTGTATAATTTATTTGTTTGTGTTTTAAATTTTTTTTAGGTGTAATATTTGTGATTGAAGAAGCATTTGAAGAAGATATTTGAAGATTGATAGAGGAAGATAGAGGTATTTTTGGCATTTTATTTTTTTTTTAGGTTTTTTTTATTGATGAATTAGATTGTAGAAAATTGGGTTTGTAGAAAATTAGATTGAAGGTTAAAATTGATGAATGTTAGTTTTGTAGAAAATTAGATTTGTAGAAAATTATAGTTGGAAATTAGATTGTAAATTAGAGTAAAAAAATTAGAGTGAATGCCATCTTAAAAATGATACTAATATTTGCTTACTTAAAATTAAATGGCAGCAAAAGTTTCCAATGCAACACACCCTCTTTGTACTTAAAAAAACGTGAAATTGATATGTGCATCGGCGAGGATTGAACCAAGAAATGATTATTGCAAAATGACACATTAGAGGAATAGTTGTGAATAGCCTTTAAGTGAGGTGTTTTTCGTGAAAAACTTAATATAACGATTTTATTAAGAAAGATAGTTGATCACATTTAATCTATGCAATCACATTTAAGTTTGTATATTATAAATAAAATGTTATTAGAAATGAAATATATTAGGTATGTATATTTAAAATAAAATACAATAGAGTAGAATTATATTTTATATTTCTTAAAAGGAATAATAAATTTGTTAAGAACAAAATAGTGTGAAGTAGTATTTTTTAAACAACATTTTAAAAGAAGGTTATTACATAGTTATTAAAAAATAATATATTATTTTGTTTTAAAAATGTTTATTATAGTGTGAAGTATATTATTTTGTTTTAAAAAAGGGTTAAATAAGTTTTTAGTCCCTATAAATATGGCATTTTTCACTTTTAGTCCTTACAAAAAATTTCGTCGAACTTTGGTCCTCCCAAAATTTTCCGTCACGATTTTTAGTCCCTCCCGTTAGATTGCACTAACGGAGACTTATGTGGCATGCCACGTATGACGCCACGTTAGGTAAAGTCAAAACTAAAATAAAAAAGACAGATTACGGGGGTTTTAAACCCCCTGTAAATAACTTAAAAACAATAATTTTAAAACACCAATTCCCAAAAAATTTCACATCAATTTTCCCAAAAATAAATACCCATATTTTTTGCATAACAGATTACAACACATAAGCTTGACTAATCAGTACCACCTACTCTAACATTAAATCCATGGAGTTGAAGTAGTTTCTGCTTAAGCCTACTTTAATATTTTGACAAGAATTTGATGAGTTCAATGTTGCACCTTAAAAACTAAACTAGCATCAAATATTTCCTAGTTCTGATAAAACTACACTTTGTATAGAGTAGAAAAAATATATACACTACAACACTGATATTTAAACTACCAAAGAAAAAGAAAGACACATGCAAACAAGTCATAAAACATTTGAAAGCTAACCAAATATAACTATTTTCAGTTCGTGCTAGGTGTACAGATGAATTTAACCTCTAGCTTTAAGATGGTTTAGGAGAATATATTACGCAAGTATAATGTTCAAATGAACCTTATGGAAGCAGTGAATTCAAGATAATGAAACTATATATTATTTATGAAAGAATTGAGCTCATAGGCTCTACTCTACAATGTAGGAAAATGATAACCAGAGGCAAAGACTTCTATCCAAAGCTATTCTCCAACTTAGGGCTGGACAATGGGTTGGCTGTGTTATTTACCTGGCCCAAATCGCACTTTGTTTGTCAACCCAAAACAATCCAACACATCATAATGATTAACTTAGGGTTCCATTTGTTGTTTCACTATCACAATCTCTCTCTCTGCTAGAGTTTGCCAATATTTCATCTTCAAACGTCGCCGTCCGTCGTTTTCCATCCATGAGCATCACCACGCCATCAAGCCATCACGAACCACCACCGATCATGTTTGATGAAATTATTTAGAAAAAGCATGAAGTAGAACTAATGTTTGATGTTTGCTGTTAGATATTGAAGTTGTTCATACTGTGAGTTTAGTGACTTTTGACTGAAAACTAATGTTTGATGTGTGTTGTTTGAAATTGAAGTTGTTCATGGTGTGAGTTTAACAACTTTTGACTCAACTAATGTTGGATGTTTGTTGTATAATGTTGGATGTTTGACTCGAAACTTATTTGAATATGACTTTAAGAATTTAACGTCTTTCAAAACTTTAATTAGTTTCAAATATAGTTTTTATCTTGTAGTCTTTCATAACTTGTAGTTTTTATCTTGTATAGTCTTTCAATACTTGTATAATTTTTAGTTATGCTGCAGTATATAGTACAGCTTGAATGTGTTATTGTCAAAATCACAAGCTATTTTTCTTATTTGTAATTCATGTTTCTGTTAATTTTTTATTGACAAAATGACTTCTCTTTCAATTTAAGTGTTGTTTCTGTTCTTTTGTTTTAAGGTTTAAAATGGGAAAAGTTTCTTGTGCTAGCTATATTTGCTGCTGTTGTGGGAAGCCAAGCCATCATTATCGGAACAGGAATTAGAGTTGAATTTGGTTTGCTGCTGTTGTGTTTCCCATATCATCCAAGATTCATGGTCGAATTTCAATAATAATAAAGCTTAAAAATTAATTATATAAAGGGGTTCAAATTTCAGGCAAAAAAGAAGGACAATGTTGGGAATTGATGCTTTAAAATTATTGTTTTTTAAGTTATTTAAAGGGGGTTTAAAACCCCCGCAATCTGTCTCTTTTTCTTTAGTTTTGACTTTACCTGACGTGGCGTCATACGTGGCATGCCACATAAGTCTCCGTTAGTGCAATCTAACGGGAGGGACCAAAAATCGTGACGGAAAATTTTGGGAGGACCAAAATTCGACGAAATTTTTTGTAAGGACTAAAAGTGAAAAGTGTCATATTTATAGGGACTACTAAGATATTTAACCCTTTAAAAAATAATATAATAATATTTTGTTTATGTTGATATAAGTAAATGTTTAATTATTTACTTATAGTTGATATAAGTAAATGTTTAATTATTGTTACTAAAAAGAGAATGATTGGATATATGTGCAGTATGGAATATTATTTGTATTATCGTAGTTGGATGTACGATAGAGTGGAACCAGGAAGACGTACACTTAAACTCAATTTTATAGAAGGAGTTAACGGGTTTATCACGTGGGCGTTTGCTCAAGAATGTTGTCGAAGCGAAGGAGGAGTTAGGTGTCCCTGTCTTAAATGTGAATGTAGACCTATAATTAGTGACCCAGAGGAAGTGGTCAGGCATTTTTATAGAAGGGGTTTCATGGAAAATTATTGGGTTTGGACGTTTAATGGTGAAAGATTGCCGAGTAACGTACCAGAGACTAGCAATGGAATATGAGGAAAGACCGCCTATTGAATATGAGGAAAACTTTAATCAGATCGGTGACATGGTTGAGGATGCTTTTGGTGTGAACGTGACCTATGATCAACCTGAAGATTTTGATGGGGAAGAGATGCCGAACGAGGAAGCGCATAGATTTTATCAGTTGTTGAATGAGATGAATACGCCGTTGTTTGACGGTTCGTCTGACTCAAAGTTATCAATGTGTGTGAGATTATTGGCCGCCAAGTCAAATTGGAATGTTCCTGCTCTGACTGAATGTGCATTAATCCTTGGTCCAAATTTTGCGACGTGATTTTTACTTCACTAAATAGTGAAGTGAAAATCACGTCACTAAAAGTTGCCACCTTGCCTCCTGCGACGTAAATGATCACGTCGCAAATATTGGTTTGTGATGTGTTTTTTCTGTTTGTGGCGTGATATTCACGTCACTACTGAGCCTTTTTTTGTAGTGATATACATACATATATATATATATATATATATATATATATATATATATATATTATTTGGCTAGGTCATTCTGTAATCACGAAACCAGAAACATAAATGACGGCTCCACAACTTGCCCCATTGAGAGTTGTGAACGGGAGTGTGAGATACAGTGTGAGATACAGAGGAAGATCCGGTCACTCATCTTTTCATGACTCATCTTTTTCAGGATTCCGAATAAGGTAAGAAGAACGCAACTCTTATTCCTAAATCATGTCTACAACAAGTAAGTATTGATGTTCTAATTTCATATAATCGATCATTGAATTTTTCCGCTTACATTTGGTATCAGAGCTTAGATTATATGAATTAAGACTCAATCATTTACAAGAAAATATGATTATGAATCGAGGGTTTAATGAGAATCTTAAACCCACTAGTTCGGTGAGGAATTACAGTTTGTTTAAACGCGGCCCTACACTGGTTAATAACTTTATTGTTTTTACCCAACAATATAAACATGTACTTATCTTTTATTTTTCAATCCTTGTGAGATCGATTAACTCGATGCATATGCATATCTACTATTTTGGAATTAGACTTATTCTCTTCACCAAAATTTTATGATTTGAAGATCTAAAATCTAGATATTCAAGGAAGTTAATTTTTATTTTAATATTCTAGGTAAACAATGTAATATTCTGGGTAAACAATGTAGTTTGTAAACAAATTAATTTATTAATATTCTGTGTAAACAATGTAACTAGTTAAAAAACAATTTATCCAACCCCTCGGGTTTAGTGATAAACCAAGAGGTATGATGCATTAGTTTTAAAAATAACCCCTCATTGGCTACCTCGCTTATGTAGCCGAGGTCAAATGCATTTCGCATTTGAGGCGAAATGTGTTTTTTTCTTGATATGTGAATTTCTTCATGATCCAATAGTGGTACCAAAACTCATTTCGAATGAAGTTCCTTGTATTGAAAGCAACAACAGTACAAGTATATATGGATAAGAAAAGTTTCCAAGGGTCGGGGAGCATATCCATAAGAATAGTTAGACACATGCTTAAGGAATAAATCGTTGATATATCAAGTGTGAGTATGAATCCTATAATTAAGGGATGGAAAAGCAAGCGTTGAACACTTTTTGTTAAAGAGTCTCACATTGAAAAGTATATGGTCTCAATATATGTTTATAAGGGAGGGAAATCCTCACCCTACAAGCCGATTTATAGGAATGAGCTAGGTAAAAACCCTGATTCTAATATGGCATCAGAGTCTATCAAAGGGCACCCAACATTTATGTCCATTCTTTAAATGTACAGTCCTAGGCGTGAGGGGCGTGTTTAAGAGAGTCTCACATAAGATAATATATAATTCTATATTTTTAAGTGGAGATAATCATCACCTTACAAATCAACTTTGTAAGGCTGAGTTAGGCGCAACTAGAGTTTCAATATCGAATCAGGACCTATCGATCGAATCATGAATCACTCAAAATTTATATCCACACACCAAATTTAATATGGAATTGGGGCCTATTGTTAGGTTTTATTTTAATTAAAATTTAAAAATTAAGAAATAAATATATTAAAATAATATGAGAGTGGGAAGTTATGGTTAGTTATTTTATATTCCCATGAAAATGTAAGATTCTCATTCTTTGACATGAGAATAAAAATGAAGAAATTCATGAACAAAACATATTTCTAAAAGTAAAAAGTATTCAGAAATAATTTATCAAAATTTGAAACAAACAAGAAAATATGTGAATTCCAATTTCACACTCCCAAGAATAATATGTATATCAATTAAACAAACACCCCTAAAAGAGAGAGAATTTATATATCTAATATTTTGATATTTTGGGTTAAGATGAGGTGTTCACCGCATTTTATGTAATTGTATAAAGTTTAATGTAACGAAATCCGGACCCCATGATTTAATAGTTATTTAATAAATAAAAAAAATTGAGAGTCTAGATATCCATTAAAAAGCACTCAAGTGAAGAAAAAAACTAGCCTACCTCTGGTGCAAAGAAGAGAAGCTTGCCTCTTGAAGAAAAACACGGCTGTGAATGTAAAGACTATAGAAAAACCATCTTCTGATCATTAAAATAGGGTCATCATCTGATTAGTCTGTCCTATAAATATCCATAACAAGTGTGCTACAGTGTACACGTTTTCAATAACAAGAAAATTTCATGGATTGTTTTTTACTTCTCTAAGATTTAATTAACACATTCAAACACACTTTTCAGAACATCAGATACAATAATTCTACACTATATTATGGCTTCCTACTTCCTATCTTAATAATCATTACACAGATACAAGTCTACTATAAATCTGATTCACTTCTCCTGTTAACTGTTAAGGGACTTCTCTGCAATACTTTCCAAGATAGGTTTCCATGACTGCACTCTACATGGGCTTCTTCTTCCATTCATCATGACTTTCTCTTCCACACCAACTCTACAAGGACTTCTTGAAGCTAAGGGAATAGCTGTTGGAGACTTACTGTAATCACATGGTTTGTTTTTGGCTTTACCTTTTGAAGTAAGCCTTTTGGCTAGGCAAGCCAAATCCAGAGGAGAAACATCAGCTTGGAGTACTGAGTATGGTAGCATGAAATAGAGTTGACTATTATCTCGTTTCAATGGTTTGTAGGATGATGATAGAAGCTGTATTGAAGTACAAACAAAGTGTTTTGGTAGATTACCAATAACTTGGCTTGCTGAAATTGGTTGATCAAAATCTTCAATAAAACCATTGAGATGAACTACTCTTATCATGTTTTTGAATATTGAGGATGTATTGCAAGAATAACAAGCACCCATTGTTCTCTCAATTTGTGTGAGTAGATTCTAAATGAATCAGATAGCTAGGTATTATATGCATGATGCATGTGAGTGTGTGTTGCAAGTAGGGTTTGACATTTCATAGTTTTATAGTCAAGTTGACATGTCGCTTTTAAAAGGCTTTTTTTGGTAATCAAATTAAAAGTGTGAAGTATATATAATGCAGTTCAATTAAAATCAGGAAGCTAGTTTCATATTTCAAATACTGATGAAACATGATACCTAACTGTGAGAAAAGTGCATGTGTTGCCTCATGGTCCCTCTAATCAAAGTCAAACAAAATTAAAAATAATGAGGCTATCCACTTGTGTTTTCTTGAAAGAACAGGTAACTGTATAGTCAATGCATTTTTTCTGTAAGACTTTTCTAAAACAAGTTTGATTGGATGAGATGAGACACTTTTTCAGCCAACATGTCTCTCTGAGTTAAATGAAGATGTAGACACTTGATTTAATTTGATATTATATGCTTCATTATATCTTAATCATTGAAATCTGAATTTTTATTATATTTCTATTTTCATTTTGGAGTGGGCTGACAATGAGTTGGTTGGCCCAGTGTAATGAGAGAATTTATTTTGCCAACCCAAATTATACATGTCCATTTTACATTAATTCCAAAATGTGTCTCGCACTATTTATTCAAAATTGTATCTTTTATAAAATAAAAAAATTATTGTTACCAAAATCATTAAAAAAAAAAATTAGTACCGCAGAGTAAATTTTCGATACCTCTTTTTAGTATCGGAAATTCTTTGATTTTTACAAAATTCCGGTATTTATTTATCCGAAATTTCAAAATTTCCGGTGCGATTTACTAGAGATTTTAAAATTAAAGTAATTTTACAAAATTCATTACCCCCTCCCGGAAATTTCACGAACTTCCGATAGAAAACCAATACCGAAAATTCCAAATTTCCGCTGTACCAGAAATTTCTTTAAAACCTGAAATTTTCATATACCGAGTATTTCAAATTTTCGGTATTAATTTTAACTGCTGCTACATACTGGAAATTTGAAATATCTGGTACCGTAAATTTTAAATTTGCGGTATATAGCATCAGACACAGTAAATTGATAAATCCAACAAATTTTTCAAAATTTATATGAAATCGCCGGTACGAAACCAAAAATTTCAAAAAATTTGGTAAGAATGCCCTATTTTGGGGGGTGACATGTATAAAATGAGGGGTGCCAAGATAAATTCTCGTGTAATGAGATGGACGTAATGACTTTGAAGATATTAAAAAGTATATTAAACTTTTGACAATTTCCCATTGCACTCTTATGTCTTTTTTTTTAAGTTTTTGGCGAAATTCTAAAAATTTCTTATGTTTTTAGATATATATCTCCGGATGTACAAAATTCTCTTTTTTGCAATAAATTAGTTCAGAAATACATCTTCAAATTCCCTAAAAATCAATCGAAGAAATATACCATTTGTTTCAATTATCATTCATTTCTCAACAATTTTTTTAATTTCATCAATTAAATTATATGTCAAATATATATATATATATATATATATATATATATATATATATATATATATATATATATATATATATATATATATATATATATATATATATATATATATATATATATATATATATATATATATATATATATATATATCAAAGATGATTTCTATAATAATTATGCATATTTAATTATTATAAAAATAATATAAAAAATAATTATGCATATAATTATCATAGAACATAGTTCTTGATTAATATGCAATTCACATATAATTTTATATTTTTTTCTACAAATTCACATATAATTTTATATTTTATATTTCTCGACTAATTCACTATATAAAAGTTATTTTTATATGCATAATTATTATGGATTAATTTGTATAGAGAACAATAATTATTTCTGGACTTTTTTATATATTCATGAAGCATTTTTATATATTTATTACATTTATTCGATATATAATTTATTTGATGGGATTGAAACCATTTTTTTTGTTGAGAAATTGATGGTAATTGAAAAAAAATAGTATCTCTAAGATATATTTTCGAATTAACCTTGGGTGAATTTGGAGATATATCTTCAAACTAATATTTTTTCAAAAAATGAGATTTTGTGCGTCTGGAGATATATCTCCAAATTCATCTAAATTTTTTTTTAGATTTTTATATGCGTGCCCTATATTTCAAGGGTGCAATAAATTGCCTTGAACTTTAGCCACTTTGCTTTAGAAGGTGTCTCATTTCACCTATATGATTTTCTCATAAATTTTATGTAAGGTTAAAAATGAATTTGTTGGACCCATCTATTTAGGGGTGTTCGCGGGTTGGGTTGGGTCTAATTTGATTAAATCCAATACTCGATCTAATCAATAGTTTTGGTTTGGGTTAAGTGTTCAACCCGTACTTTTAAAACTAAACCTCAACCAAATCAACCTGCTCATCAATGGGTTGAGTTGGGTTCGTGGGTCACCCACTAAATATAATTTTTAAATTCTAAATAGTAAATATCAATTTAATTAGCACATTTATATGGGTTGGGCTCGCGGGTTCGTGGGTTTAAAACTTCAAACCCGTTATCCGAACCAAATACTAATGAGTTTGAATGAGTTGGTTCGGATTGGACTCGTATATGATTGGGTTGGATAAAAATAAAGGTTGGGTTTAGTTCGATGAGTGGGTTCGCGGGTTGGCCCGTATCCATGAACACCCCTACATCAATTATACAATTTTACATGTGGTGTATTACTTAATAAGAGTCAAAAGAGTGTGTTTGAAAAATAACACTCGGACACACCATTTTTAAAAGTTAACTTCTTTAACGTATGTAAATATAACACGAATTAAACTCCACGCTATTTGTATCTCTAAAAATAATTGGAAATCACCATACTCCAAAGTCTCACACATTATTCCACTTTCTTAATCACTCTCACCCTTTACTTCAAAATTTTCAATTGCAACACTAACTTATTTAATCTCTCCTTGTATTCTGTTAATCTATTATAATCATTCATCGCATTCTCTTGTTGGATTTGAGAACAAGCGGTGATACATTCCTTACTTTCTCGCATTATATATGGATAATACCATATGTTATTTTTTCATTCTTTATATAATGAAGGTTTGTTAAATTTTGGGTTTTGGTTTGACTTGGGGTTAGGGTTGGGGTTCTGCGTGCAACTTTGTGGTTTTCCGCGTGTCTGAAAGATAACATTTGGAGACACCACCCAGGTTTTATCTTTCTGATCATGGCATAATCGTATTCTTTAGTCTTACACTTGCATAATAATTTGTTTTACCATTTTTTCTTGTTCAATAATGTTCATTAGATGTGTGTGATCCTAATTATCATACATTGATTTAGTTTTAACTTTGATTAGCGATTAGAAGTAGCTTGAAGTGCACGATTTTCACCTTTTTATTTTGCATTAGGATGCTTTCCATGAAGTTTTAAGCAAGTCTCATATGTGTGCCAAGGATGTTTAAAGTGTTCACACAAGGGTCTGTCATATTTCTTACTATCTTTCTTGTCCTCAATGAGTTTTTTTTTTGTGATAAGTGTTGATCCGTCTGCAATCGATTTTCTCAGCATCACTTCTTATCTTGCCTCTGCTCTTTGGATTGTAGAAAAAGTTTCTCGAATGAATGGTAATAATTTTTTTCCTAGAATTCGAGATCGAACATCATCAATCTCCTTATGTAAACCTGCATAAAAAATAAAAATAATGGTCATTTTCCTACCTATTAATGAATTGAACACTGTCTTCAATGAATTTCTAGTTGTTCTCGTAGAAAAAATTCCAATTTCTTCCAGACGATTTTCAACTCATTACAGTAGATGGTTACACTATTTTAACCCTGCCTTAAACTTCACAATTTTAATCTTAGACCTTATATTTGAGAAGACTTATGAACATCATAGTAAGTCTTTTACAACGTCCCACACATGTTTTGTTGTAGGTAAGAACTTAAAGGCTTCGTAGTTCCAGATTCCAATGAACACTAGTAGAACAAATCCATATCCACTACCTAGGGCAAACTTTGGTGGAACAAAAACTCATTCACTACTATGATTACCAACTTGAAATTCTAAAATACCACGATAAACTTCTCTTTAATCCGCATTTTCGTCACTGCGACCGACACTTCCTTTGTTAGAGGATCCACAGTTGCCACCGACACAGACTCTTTTATCTGGCGTAGTATCTATCATTGATACAAATGATTCGAAATAAGGGTGGAGAGGAATAACATATATGCAATGAAATTTAAAGTAGCACATTAGCTTTAATCGAGCTCATGAAACCATATAGAGAATAATATTATGGTAAATTATAATGAATATTGTGGCTATTTTTATAGGAGGAAAATACAATCAATCAACTCCATGATTTTCATAGAGATATAAGGAAAATAAAATAAATATAAATTTAGAATAATAATTTCAACACTAGATATGCCTTATTCATTCTCTGGTGTCCTCTATAAGATTCTTCAAGAAATCATTGACGTCTCTTTTAGAGAATAGTTCTACGAGTAGCTTTCTAGGGGAATTCCTCATTAAAGTAGAACACAGTGGTGACGTTTAAGGACACTTCCAACAAATTAGGACAAATTATTCAAAATTAAACCTTCTATTTCTCAATTTTTTTCTTTGTTAGGGATGAAACAGTTCTAGTACTTCCGTACTTCTGTGCGAGAAAAGGGGGAGGAGGGGTGCTTGCAGACACTCTGATTCCTAAGTCAGTGACAGTTTTAAGTGTGAGATATCTAGGTTTGAATAGTGTGTACCTAAAATAATTTTTCCTTTAGATTTTCTACTCGTTCCCCTATGGTTTGGAGGCACTAGAACCTTCTTCAATGAAACTTTTCACTAACTATGATTTTTACTATATCAAACTATCTTGTTATCCAAATGTCCAAGGGGTCTCTAGGACACCTCTTGATGTTAGTATATCTTAGTGATGTGTTTAGATTGAAGAAAGTATGATAAACAAGTGACATTTGGACTCTTAACTCAATATTTTTTCACCATCTAGACCAAGAAAGTAACTTTCCAATTTATCTTTCCAGTATTCAAAGTTTTCACCATCAAATACCGGCGGTCTAGTATAACCATTGTTACCGTTGTGTTGCTCAGCAGAGCCAGATGTAGATGTAGACTTTGCAGTTTCATCAGCCATCTTTTACTGAAGCGTTTTTCTCTTCCTGAATCTTTTCTAAACACGGTTAAGTGCTTGCACCTTAGAACCGGCGCTCTGATACCAATTGAAGGATAGAAAAACACTTAGAAAGGGGGGTTTGAATAAGTGTAACTTTAAAACTTGACCGATAAAAATAAATTGCACAGTTATTTTTATCCTGGTTCGTTGTTAACTAAACTACTCCAGTCCACCCCCGCAGAGATGATTTACCTCAACTGAGGATTTAATCCACTAATCGCACGGATTACAATGGTTCTCCACTTAGTCAGCAACTAAGTCTTCCAGAGTCTTCTGATCACACACTGATCACTCCAGGAACAACTGCTTAGATACCCTCTAAGACTTTCTAGAGTATTCTGATCCACACGATCACTCTAGTTACAACCTGCTTAGATAACCTCTAAGACTTCCTAGAGTATTCTGATCCACACGATCACTCTAGTTCCTTACAACTTAATGTAATATATTCTAAGAGTATTACAATTGCTTCTTAAAAGCTATAATCACAAACTGTGATATTTCTCTTAACGTTTAAGCTTAATCTCACTAATATTTTACAACAGCAATGTAGTGAGCTTTGATGAAGATGAATATTCTGAGCTTTGAATAGAACAGAGTTTCAGCAAGTTAATATGAGTTGTTTTTGTTCAGAATCGTTAACCTTGCTTCTCATCAGAACTTCATATATATATAGGCGTTGGAGAAGATGACCGTTGAGTGCATTTAATGCTTTGCGTGTTCCGTACAGCATCGCATTTAATGTTATACGCTTTTGTCAACTACCTCGAGCCTTGTTCACGCTGTGTCTACTGACGTTGCCTTTAATAGCTTTTAACGTTCCTTTTGTCAGTCAGCGTAGCCTGCCACTTGTACTTTCTTCTGATCTGATGTTTGTGAATACAACGTTTGAATATCATCAGAGTCAAACAGCTTGGTGCAAAGCATCTTCTGATCTTCTGACCTTGAAGTGCTTCTGAGCGTGATACCATCAGAACTTCAGTGCTTCTGATCTCATGTTCTTCTGATGCTTCCATAGACCCATGTTCTGATTCTGCTTCGACCATCTTCTGATGTCTTGCCAGACCATGTTCTGATGTTGCATGCTGAACCCTTTGAGACAAAGCTTCTGAGCGCTGAATTATGCATACTCTTTATATATTTCCTGAAAAGGAAATTGCATTGGATTAGAGTACCATATTATCTTAAGCAAAATTCATATTATTGTTATCATCAAAACTAAGATAATTGATCAGAACAAATCTTGTTCTAACAATCTCCCCCTTTTTGATGATGACAAAAAACATATATAAATGATATGAATTTGCGATCAGAAAGAGCAGACGGCAAAAGACAAATTACACAGCTATAGCATAAGCATGTGAATATGTCTCCCCCTGAGATTAACAATCTCCCCCTGAGATAAATAATCTCCCCCTGAAATAAATACTCGAAGAACTTTAATAAAAGACTTCCCTGATTATTTCGGTAGAGACGATCACATAAGCTTCTGTCTTCAGAGAATTCATAGCTTCTGACTTCTGCTTCCATTGGACAGCTTCAGAACTTGAATTTCTTTAGATCCCTAGAACATTCACAACTTCTGATTCCTGCTTCCATCTAGGACAGCTTCAGAACTTGAATTTCTTTGATCTTCAGAACATTCACAGCTTCTGATTTCTGCTTCCATCTAGGACAGCTTCAGAACTTGAATTTCTTTGATCTACAGAACATTCACAGCTTCTGATTTCTGCTTCCCTCGGATAGCTTCAGAGCTTTGAATTTCTACCAACATCACTTCATGCTAGATTTGTATCAGAACATTGTTGAATGTACCAGAGCATCATCAGAGCATCTCTACATCCTGAAATGTTACAGAACAAAAACTAAACGACAAAAGTCAGCATGAACGAGTCAGAACATAAAATGTATATTAGAACACATGATATGTATCAGAGCCATCTAGGCTAAAATAATGTATCAGAGCAAATAGAATTTTGTCAAAGCAAATAGACAAATTTTGGATCAAATTCTATTGTCAGAAATTCTGATCATTCTTCTTTCTTGCTTCTGATTTCTGAAGCTTGACAGCACTCAGCTTGCTTCAGTTTCCATAAGCTTATTCTTTTTACAGAATAACGCTTCTTATGGTTTTGCTTCTTGTGTTTGCTTTGAAGATTTTCTTCACTTCTTTATACCTGCAAAACACTTAAACCATATAGAACTTGCAGTTCTTGTTAGTAAAAGCAACTGATTAAATCAAATCATTTATCACATATTTCTCCCCCTTTTTTGTCATATCATCAAAAAACAAAAAAGATTCAGATACAAACAAAAAGAAACACACGGAGGAAAAAAGGATGATTTCATTGAAGTTCAAACAACAGGTACAGAAGTACACGCAGAGAAGGAAGACAAGATGCACAAAAACAGATGCAGCAAAAAGAAAGAAACAACACAGACTCAATCTAAGATGGCCCTAGCCTTGACAGGATCTTGGCCAGCATCTCTTGAACCTCATTGTTGTGTCCATCTTGCCTCACCATGAAAGTTCTAAACTCAGCATTGAGTGAGCTTTGCTCATCCTGTCTCTTCTGAATTTCTTCCAAAGTTCTTGCAAGACGAGAAGATTTATCAGAAGAGGTTTCACCGCTTTCAACCACAGGAATAGCAACTTGATCTGTAGCTTCCATGGATAGATCATTTGCAGGGATTTCCTCAACAGGATCTGATTCAGCAACATGATCTTCTACATCTGATTCTTGCATAGAAGCATCTCCATATTCTGCAGCAGGAATTTCCGAGTCTCCATTCTTAAGTGCATGAAGAATGGCAGCTAGATTCCTGGGAGCAGAAGGACCTTCAACTTCTGGTGGGTCAACAACTTCCGGAATGACCAAGCTTGGGTCTTTCTTAGAAGGGTTTTCCCTCAGATAGTTAAAGAGAGTCTTGAAGTCTCCGAGCAGAACAGGATAATCAGGAATAAAGATAACAATATCCCTGCATGGATTTGCTTCCATTTCAGCAGCCAGTCTTAATTATTCCATCTCATCCACAAAGGGTTTCTCCTCAGCTGCAACACAATTTCTGAGAGGATGGTAGTATATACCATTATCATCCTCCAGAAGGTAACCAGGGTAACCAGGAGCAGCAACCACAGGTCTTTTCTGTACTCCCATTGCTTCTACTTGAAAATCCTTGCGAAATCTTCTCCAGAGATTTCTTGTAGAGACATCATCCAGACCATTTAGAAATGCATCCTTCAGAAGGTCTAGACTGCTAATCACCTCATGTCTGAAAAGTTCCAGGTAGGTATAGGGTTCAGGTTCAGGCGGATTGAAGGTGAATTTGTAGTCAGGGTAGAGAAGACAGTAAGGTTTGGATTTTCTGGTAGGTAAGGGATGGGATATAGAAGGTGGAGGTGCGGTGGATGAGGAAGAAGGGATATCTGAGAGAATGATTGATGAAGATGGAATATCAGAGATGATAGATTGAGAAGAGGATGGAGTATTTGTAAAGGGAATAGGTGAGAAAGATTTATCAGAAGGAGTTGGGGGAAGAATACTTAAAGGAGTGGGATTTAGAATGGGAGAGGAGGAGGTTGATGGAGAAAGATTTGGTAAGGTGAAGTTTATTTTTGGTTCAGATGGAGGTGATTGGAAGGATGGTTTAGGGACAGAGGGAGGTGGAGTAAAACACTGCATGGAGATTTGCACAGAAGAAGAAGATCTGGTTCTGCGAAAGGAATCTCTAATCCTTTTCTCCCTTCGTTCTTCAGAGTCCACCTTGTCAGGATCAAAGGTGACTCTCAACTTCTTGGCTTCCTTAGCCTCATCTTCTCGGGCTTTTCTTTTAAAACTAGCCTTTTGTTCCTTCTGATCCTTCTTCAAAAGGTCAGCCTTGGACGGAAGTACTCTGCCACGGATCCAAGCAGGATCAATATCTGATTGCTTCCTAACACAATCTTCCAGGTAAAGCTTGACAGCCTGATGCAGTTCTTCTTGAAACAAGGGGGCAAAACCTTCAACAGCAACTCTTCTTGAGAGAATGTCAGGAAAGCTTGAGCACACGGAAGGTACATTTTGAATGAGTTCTAATCTGAACAAATCCACACCATTGAAAATGGGACCTTGAACTACTCCAAGCAAATGGGATGCATTGAGTTTTCTGATGGAGTCCAGCACTTTGCTTTCAATAAGAATGTCTGAAATCATTCTTCCAAATGGAATAGTCGTTCTTGAAATATGAGGGTACTTCGCCCTTTCCTCTTCTCTTGACTCAAAGATTGAAGTCTTCAGATTCTCAAACAGAATATGAGAAATGTTGATCTCAGTCTTTTTGCCAATGCAGAAAAGAGTGTGCTTGTGATCTGGACTGATGTAAGAAGAGGAGAGCATCCTTTTTCTGTGGTGAAGAGAACCCAGAATAATCTCAGCCCATACTCTATAAAATGGCCTCAAGGTGCCTGTGTTATTCGAGTCAATCCCAGAAGACTGAGAGATTTGTTTTTCAACTATCGACCAATCAACAGATGCATGTCGAAAGCCAGTCCAACCTTCTTCATCATTCAGATTGTATAGCTTCCTGATCAGTTTTTCAGAGATAACCACTTCATGCCCTAGCACGAATGAAATGATGGCCGTTGGGGTAACCGTTGCATGTACCCAGAAATCCTTCACAAGATCAGGATAAATTGGACCAACCAATCTATTAAGGTACTTAGACCATCCTTGCTCAAGGATTCTTGCATCACACTTAAAGCCATTCGCTTTAAAATTGTTTAAGTCCACAGCAGTTTCACATAAAACCTCCAAGTCCTTCGTGGGTATCAAGCAAGTTTTCAAAGGAGCATATTCATGATTTCGTAGAAGGATTTGTGAAGAAGTAAGTTTTTCTTTTGAGGAAGATGAACAAGAGGAAGAGTTCATGATGATTATGCCGTAAGATCAGAACAAGGACTAGGGTTTAAAAAGAATGCAGCAAAAAGAGGATGTAGAACAAAATAGAGAGAAAGAGAAAAGAATGAAGTTGAAGCGGGCTCTTTAAAAGATTTGAAAATAATTAAATCATTTTGCATTAAATGAGAAATGACATTAGGAGAGATAGCATGGTAAATGAAATGATTTAATACAGTTACCTAGGTCGGCGTCTTTTCAACTGCACGCTTCGTACTGACCGTAGAGACACGTGTTCATCATCAGATAATGGATGACAGGTGTGAAATATTCAATAGGCTTTACGCCTTCTGATTCCGATCACTGCTTCTGAATTGATCAAGTTTCTCTTCTGGAAACACTTCTTCTGAAGTGTGCTGATGTAAATCTGAATGATCTTCTGATCCATTCCTTCTGATATACACAGCTTCTGGAGATTCACTTCTTTGTTCTGCAGCTTCTGATAAGACAAAACTGTATCTGCAGAAATTCTTAAGCTGCTTTGTTTCATCAGAAACAAGTTTATCATCAAACCAGATATTTATTGATTCGTCTGTAGCAACCTGCCCTAAAAATAAAGATTCTAGAGTCGCCACCTATTCTACCAAGGCGAATAGGAAACCTTACGTAGTTGAGAGATCAAGGTAAGATACTATATTCAGGTCGAGGGAAGGTGTTAGGCACCCTCAACCCTTTCCTAAAGGCTAACATTCAAAGATAAAGGTTTATGGCTAACTGTCAAGGTTTCATAGCTAAAGAAGTGAACAGGGGGAAAATTGAGATTTTGAGGAAGGGGACTCGCCTTGTTGCCAAGTGCCTACGTATCTCTTTATGGAGAATCAGAGTCCACGTAGTTCGGGGGACGGGTTGTACGCCCTTAAGGTTTGATTTGAATGGTTTGAAATTGATTTGAGGCTTTTTGAATTGCCTATCGCAGTTTGAATTGGATTTGAAAGGGCATTTTGAGTTGCCTAGGATAAAAATCCTGTAGTATCCTGATTTGGCACAATTAACCGCAATGATCAATAGGTTTGATCACCATAGTTAAAAGATTGGGGTTTTGCACCATTACCAATTCAAATCGATTGATTCGATTATCACTAATAATGAATTAATGTAATTTATTGTTTAAGTATTTAATTTTGTATTGTTACCCCTCATAATCGATAGATTCGATTACAAATAATAACAGATTTACAAGGTATGCTAATCATCATAACCAATAAGATGGTTACAACCATTTAGCAAAATAATGTGTATTTTAATTTATGGGATTTGATTAATTAAATTAATCGATTATTAACCATCGCGACCAATAGATTTAGTCGGAACGAATAATAAATTGAATCCCAGTATTTTAATATATGTATATAGGGTTTTTTTATGGTTTTTATAATAAAAATTAGATTAAATCGAATAATCGAAAATAATTGAATAATCGGGATAATCCTAACTTTAATTATTAACTAATCCTAATTTTTATAACCTAAACCTAAATAAATAAATTAATTAAATCAAATGTGATTTGTTGACATTAATCTAAATAATTAAATAATAGAAAAATAAAAATATAGAGAACCTGGTTTTGATTGCACGTGGCATGCCTTGGGAGCTCCATGGTAAGGATGCAGTTGTTGTACGTTAGATTTGGCTTATGGGAGATCCAATGGTGTATTGACGAGGGTGTACGATGGTCTTGTGCTGGCTGTGTGCATTGAATCTTGGATTGTGAACCTGCAAAATAAATCAACAAAATATTGTCTGATTTAAGAGTAGAACCCATGCCCCTTAGATCAAATGCAACTCTTGCTTGCCACTTGTACCAGCTGCTTTTGTTGTACATAAAAGCGAAACCAACAAATAAAATATATGGATTATCATTAAAAGCGAAAGGTCAAAGTGCAGCACGCGTGGGACCCAACATCCTCAGAGTGGCGAATCAGAAGGAGAGAGAAGAGGATGGATGACTTTTTGACCGACGAATCATAATGCGCTGAATCTGAATCTGCAAACAGAATCAAGAAGAGGAAAAACAAAGAAAATATATGGCGCCGGCGGGGGTCGAACCGACGCCTCTTCACATTAAACCTTGTAACTGTTCCTTTCACCACTAGACCAATTTCGTTTGGTGATAATGAATGAAAACGAATACTCCTTCCCTCTAATGACGTGAACAGTTTTTAAAGAACCCCCAACACCTTTTTTACATGCATCACTTTTCTTCTTCTTTTTTTTTATTTCTCCTGGTTCTTTTTGTCTGCAACCCCCTTCCCCCAATTGTTATCATTCCTATTTATATTAATTAGATTAGGTTATTTCTACACCTAATGGGCCTATTGCCCAATTATCTTAATAATAATAAATAATAATTAAAAACTAAAAGAATCCTAATAATAACAATATTTAACTAATACTAATAATCCTAATGTTATGTAATTAATAAAACCTAATTAGAACTAAAAATCTTAATTAATCTTAATTCTACCTAATAATAATAATAATAAAAGTTAATAATTGAAATAAAAATAAAAACAAATGTTAGTAAAACACAAATGATTTCTTCAAAAATCATATAATTCTTGTAATACTTGGGCCCACTGTTTAGATCCCAAAATACTTGTTGTTCAAACCCCTATTTTTTTTCCACCCAATTTATAAGGGAATTTTATAAGAGGTCAAGTTTAATAATAGATATATTAAACCTTATAGCTCTCAATTTTTAACAACCTTAATAAATTAGAAGATGTGGATTATATCGGGTAAATTTTGGGGTATGACATCGTCCACAATCAATGTTTCAATATTGTATATTCTGTAGCATTTAGAGCAATCAGAATAATCAAGAACGAAACACCATTGCTTTAGAAACAAACAAAACAGATGGTTCCAAGACTAATAAACTTTCTTTTCTGATCTCCTACAAACATAGTTTCTTCAACAGATTTAAGTACCAGAACTTGGAAGACAGTCCTTCTTCCCTTCAAGTGTTGAGACCAACTTAAGTCCAGGTGACATGACATGTTGACTTTTATCTTCTTTGTCGCCAAGAGAATCTGCAAAAGAAATAGTCTTTTTCTTTGGTACCCACACCTTCTTGGGTCCTTTCTTGTTAGTTCTCCTCAAGTTCTGATTGAACTTGGGTTTGACATTGTAAGCAATAGGAGGAACAGCATGATAATTCTTAATGTGAGTTTCATGATATTTCCTAGGTTGTGTCACATGCTTCTTAGTGTGTGTAATGTGAAAACTTTGTGCATGTGATGTGTGCTTAATATCATGGGAGTGGCCAAATTTAAATTGGTTATACAGAGGTTTGTATGATATTTTCATATCATCCACAGATTCAAGCTTGTATGGGATTTCACCCTCATAACCAATGCCAACTCTTTTGTTTCCAGACACAGCATATTGTCATACCCCAAAATTTGCCTTTCATATTTCCATTTACAATGATGCAAAGTTCAAGGTTCAGTTCCAAGGATCACTTACTCAAAAGTCCAGATGGTCCATAGTCAACTGGTTTGACCTAAAAGTCAATCATAATCAGAGCATAGTCAAAGCCTCCCAATTTTGGTCAACATCAAGTATATGAAGCATAACCATCATTTGATCAAAGATTGATCATGATTCCATTAATAAAAACTCAGAGATGAACGAATACAAAAAGGTTCAAATTAGGGTTTCTTAGGAGAAAGTCAACCCAACTTTGACTGGGCATAACTTTCACATGGAACATCAAAAATGCCCCACTCAAAGCCTATTTTGAAGGAAATTGTGTTCCCTACAACTTTGTCTCTCACAAGCCAGGGCTAGAAATGATTCATTTGAGAGATACAACGCAAAAGATTACAGGTCATTTTCAGGCATCCTCCAAAAGCAATTTTTTGTCAAAGAGGATATGATCAAGATAAAAGCTCCAAATGAAAAATATATTCCAAAGTGGCTTGTAGAGGACCTCTTGAGGTTTCCAAAAAGCATTGGAACTCCTTCATAGCTTAAAAATTGAGTGAGATATGCTTGATCAAAGTTGGTTGATTTTGGAGGACCAAATATGAAAAAGGAAGGTTCAAATTAAAAAATCTTGCAAATAGGCCCATACTTTTATGACTCAAAATTGGCCCACAAGTTATCCAAAATATATGACAAGAAGCATTTCATTTTATTTGATTTTACACAATTTTATTTCATTTAAAATTGATTTTTTAATGATTTAAATAAAATGGGAAATCAAATATTCTTGTAGAAAATATATTTTGATTGTTTCCAATCACCATTTATGACCAAAATATATCTAATTTTCGTGCATAAATCAAATGGAGAAGATTGATACAATATTTGCCAAATATGGTAACTTATGAATCAAGAATAAAGTGAATTTTCTCAAACATGGCAAAGTTGGATCTAGTAATCATTGGGCTATAATTCTTAACCTAATTCACTCTTCTATAAGTAGTGAATAGAGGGCATAGGACTAGGGGTCGGAATTCTGATCAGAGGCATAAGCATAAGAATAAAAAAATTGTCAAGAAACTCAAGATCAGTTTTGGAGAATTGGAGGGTTTCAACGAGATTCAAGGTGTGCAAAAGTTCCCTCGAAGCATTCTGAAGCTACCTGGATAATTACTCTTCACCAACACCCCCAGAATACCTCCATTAAAGCCAAGGTATGTACCTCTAAAAACCAGATCGATTAGACTGTTACACGCATCCTCATGGGTTTATGTTTGCGTATTATGATTGTGTTTCATGCTGTGAACGTGTGTGCATGATTAATTAGATTTCTGGGCGTGTTTAAGGTGGTTCACCATCGTAGGCCATTAGGGTTCTTGAAGGTTTGCAATTGGGGTTTTTTGGTAGGTGTAAAATTAGAGCAAATCAAAGGTAGTGCTGGATTCGTATGATCCATACGAAGAGAATCAGGGGGTCGCGCCCTATTTATCGGTGTATATACGCTATTCGCTATTTATGTAGGTCTGTTTGCTACGAATAATATCGTAGCTAAAACGTAGCAAAGATTTGCAGGTTTTGGTGTTTCCTTGGAGAAGATGATGAGGTGTCTCCACACCATAGGGGCATTTGAATTCGCGCGCCTATTTTTAGGGTGGTTGGCAAGGATTGTATATCATATTTGTTTCCCATACTGTAAGTAACTAAGTGTGTTGGTTGGGGTGGTGAAGCGTGCGTTTGACAAACCCAGGGTCCAGGGTTCGATCCCTGGCCCTCAACATATTTTTTACGCAAATTCTCAATTCCTGATCCTATGCGCTTGCACCTCCGTGCCTTATCATAGACCCTCAGATCTGAACCATAGGACTGCCACTAGCTTAGATCTGACGCCCCAGCCTTGGTCCCTATACCATACACTTTAGTCACAGCCACACTGGATTCAAACCTTAATAAACTAAATAACTTTACTTATTTACTTGTATAAATTAAAATGCTTTTTAATATATTATGTATATACTAATAATTGTTTTTTTAAAAATAAATTAGTATATAACATTTATATTAAAATTTTAATTCGTTGTTCGTTCCGATTAAATCAATTAATCGCTATGGTCAATGATAATTTTAATTAAAATGATTATTTAATTAAAATAAAATTAGTTTCGATTTGATTAAATGGTTGCAACTATTTTATTAGTTGTGATGATTAATCGTCATTTTTTCCTTATTCTAATTCGCTATTCTTTTTAATCGAATCAATCGATTACGAGGGGTAACGATACAAATTAATTATTAAAAATCATTAAAAATATCCTAATTTGTTATTAGTGATAATCAAATCAATTGATTAAAATTGATAACGATACAACTACTAATCTGTTAACTATGGCGATTGAATCTATTGATCGTCGCGGTTAATAGTGTTAAATCAAATCAGGGTTGTACGCCCACATCCTAAAACACTCTTCAAAACCTTTCAAAACCACAGTACTAAACTATGGATTTTCATCCTCATCAATTAGACAATTCAAAAACGCTTTTCAAAGCACAAACAATTTCAAACACCACTCAAATTCTAATTCTAAGGCGTACAATCCTGTGCCCGAACTACGTAGACTCTGATCCTCCCTAAGGAGGTACGTAGGCACTTGGCAACAAGGCGAGTCCCCCTCCTCCAAATCTTAATCATTTTTAATAATTAAACTTTTAACCCTACTGATTGTCTGTTACCCTTTTTCATGCTTTTTGCCATAACCCTTATCTTTGCAATGTTAACCTTTAGGAAAGGGTTTTGGGTGCCTAACACCTTCCCTTAACTCGAATATAGTATCTTACCCTAAATCTCTTAATTGTTAAAGGTTTCCTATTCGCCTTGGTAGAATAGGTGGCGACTCTCTAAAGCTATAATTTTTAGGCAGGTTGCTACAGCTGGCGACTCTGCTGGGGATAACTTAAATGGTGAATACTATGCTCCTATAGGATTTAGGTTTTGGCAGAGTTTAGGTTTGACAACTTTTTAGGGTTTGGCTAATTCGCCTTTTTTAGGGTTTGTAATTATTTTATTTTTTTAAAAAAAAATTTATTTGTTTTTTATCTAAAAATATTTAATTGTTTATAATATTTTTATATTTAATTGTTTATGTTAATATATTTATATTTAATTGCCTAATTGTCATATTTTTATATGCACTGCTGGCATTATGTAATGTTAAAACCCTAAGTGTGGGAGTTAACTTTGAGATCAATAGGGGAGTACGAATCTCCTACGAGTCTCATTGATAACTCCACTCGGAGTGGGTTGAGTATTCGGAAATGTCCAAAACGAGGCTTGACTTTGTTGAGGGCAGGACTGGATACTTGACTGATCTCTCCGAGAACCTACCCAAAAACTCGAACCTCATGGATAAAATGAGTTGTTCTAAAACCCAAAGAGACAAAAAGTCTCGGAGGATACGAACGACCCCATGAGACCTTCTAGAACCCCCTATTAAAAGGTTGGCTCCCAAGAGCCGCTACGTCGAACCTATGAACTTATGTGATTTGTGCTATATGTCTATATTGTGTTGATCATTATTTTTATTATTTCTTTTTTTCATTCATCATACATCATGTACATTCTTGCATCATATTCTATTCAAAAAAAAAAGAAAAAAGGATATCATACATATCATGCATGGCATACACATCATTTTCATGACATTAAGAGAAGATTCCTCTTCTATCTCCAGAGCAAGGGACCATTGGGAAGGATAACCTAACATCCCGACCATACTATCAAACAAGATTTCAGCAGAAGAAATCAATGGATCAGTTGGAACAGAATCAGGCCGCCCTTCGTGAGGAAATGACCCAACTAAAGGGTACTGTTGAAGACCTCCAGGGAGGAATGGCCCAAGTGCTGAGCTTCATGAAAGACCTCAAAGATAAGCAAGACAAAGCTAAGGAAGTTCATGATCAGTATGAAGAGATACCTAAGGATGGCAACCCATTGTTAGGATATGTTAAGGGTCATGACCCTCACAAGGCAAAAACTCACTCCTCAAAAAGGGTTATTACAACTCATGAAGAGGGGGAGGCCTCTCAAGAAGGATTTATCCCTACTACTCAGAAAGAAGGGACGTCTCGCACAGTTCGCATTCCAATCAACAATCCGCTTAGGGATGAGGACTACTTGGATCTACAGTATGGGGACACTAATGACACAGATCAAGTCCCTCAACCAAAGATGACCTCTGCTGATTCTGGGGAGAATTCCAAGGAGAATGGACAAATCAAGGCGCTGGAAGAAAGGATGAAAGCAATGGAAGGATATGATGTCTTCGATGTGGATACCTATGAAATGAGCTTGGTGCCGGATTTGACTATTCCTCATAAATTCAAGATACCCGACTTTGAAAAGTACAAGGGACTCTCTTGTCCGAGGAATCACTTACGCATGTATGTGCGAAAGATGGCTGCTTATGCTCAAGATCAAAAGTTGATGATGCATTTTTTCCAAGATAGCCTGAGTGGAGCATCGGTTGACTGGTACATGCAACTGGAGAAATCCTATATCAGAAGCTGGAATGATCTAGCCAACACCTTCTTAAAGCATTACAAATACAACTTGGACATGGCACCCAATCGGATGCAATTACAAAACATGTCACAGAAGAAGGATGAATCATTCAAGGAGTATGCCCAAAGGTGGAGGGAAATGGCTTCTCGAGTCCAACCTCCCCTAATGGACAAAGAGCTGGTGGACATATTTATGAGCACTTTGCAAGGACCGTACTACGACAAGATGGTCGGAAGCATATCTTCAGGGTTCTCGGACTTGGTAGTCATTGGTGAGAGAATTGAAGATGGGATCAAAAATGGAAAGATACAAGGGGCACCCTCAGGTTCCTATCATCCAAAGAAGTCATATGACGGAAAAAAGGAACCCAATACTATTGGAGCGATCCTGGTTAATCAGACACCAACGCTACAACAGAAGGATCAGCAAAAACAACAGGGTGGCCAACGCCCCTGGAGGTCAAAGCCAAAACGATTGTTTACCCCATTGCACATGCCGCTGTCTCAAGCTTTGCAACATCTGCTCAGTCAGAATCTGGTAACACTGCTGCCTCCATACTCAGCTCCAGCTAACCCCGCTCCCGGGTACAAGCATCATGCTAGGTGCGCTTATCATTCAGATAGTCCTGGTCATGATACAGAGGATTGTGGTCCATTGAAGCACAAGATCCAAGATTTGATTGAAGAAGGGCTCATTGAGTTCGAAGATCCTAGCAAGTCTAACACCATAGGTGGCTAGAAGGAGGATTTCTTAGCTCATTAGTTTTGTTTCCATTTGCAATTTCTTTTTGTTTGTTTAAACATTAGTCTTATGACATATGCTATGTACTTTTTCAAAAATCATTAATGCATTGCTTACGTTTGTCTTGATTCATTCCTAGTGTTCTCACTATATTTAAAACTGTGTTTTTACTCGGTTTTCTCATCTTGTGATATTCAACTCTCGATTAAAGTCGTACACCTTTTGAGGGAGAATGACGAAAACGATACCATAATTTCATACACCATGCTTTCGAACAGACCGTGTTGACGATGTACAGGCATTGTTTCAATTCCCAAACAACGGAGATATAAGGATGTTAATCCCTTGTCAACCCCTTTGAGCCTAAAGAAGTAGGAGTTTTCCTTCGTATAAAATAAAACCCTTGATACATAACCTGGGGTAGGGTAGTTGCTCAGTTAACTTAATTATTCCAAGTTGTTCCTTTGAACATAATCACCGATGGTTCCCCGTCATCATTAAGTCTGGCAGTCAATATCCGCAAAGAAAAAGAAAGCAATGCAAAGACCTGCTAAGTCAAAACCTATTAAGGAAACTTAGGCAAAATTGGGGCATCCCGCTGACAGTAGTTTTAAAACGAACAGTTCAGGCAAAAGTTAGGGATAACAAAGTCGAAAAGAGGTCATTACGTACCCTCACAAGAGAAAATATTACAAAAAAAAGGAGAATGACTGCCTCTGCAGATAAACCTTTGGTTTTTGAACCATCATAAATGTCAATGTCACAATTCCCAAATTCTTTTGGAGA
The DNA here is from genome assembly GCF_029867415.1 of Vicia villosa. NCBI lineage: Eukaryota > Viridiplantae > Streptophyta > Magnoliopsida > Fabales > Fabaceae > Vicia > Vicia villosa. The sequence continues at coordinate 12,610,332 of NC_081180.1, read as the reverse complement.
CTAAATGCATAGCTAACTGAGCATAGGACTGGAGAACATCGCGAAGGTTGGGATGGGTATAAATAAACTTTGAGCCTTTATATTTTGTTTCTTTAAACCGTGAACCAGGCCACGTTACAACCCTTAAAAGTCCTAACTGAAACATGGTTAGTTCGAAAGCATACCGTTGCCAAAGGTATCCCGACTCCTTAAGGTCCACTATAATTCTTGAGTTGATGTCACTTTCTTACAAAAAAAAACTTTGTTTTACTCAAAATGTTTTCAAACTTTCAAGACAGACTATGCATTTGCATTTCATTATAAAGTACACTTGTCTATATAGATTTAAATGTTAACATCAGGGAGAAGTTGCATGGGGCATGACTAATGGCTAGAAATCCTACTGACTGGTGAAGTAGCTTTTAAAAGCTCGTCAAAAAGAGGAAACACCTCTTACTCATGACTAGGATGGCTAACGTGTACACATGGCATAACCCGTCATTATCCCATTTACATGGGGCAATCTAATCAAGATCCATAGAATCTCTCAAAGATGCTGGATAGCCCATGGGACAAACCCACTATCTGGGGGCACGTTGCAAAGGTCACTCAGTATCAGATGGTGTCAATGCCAGTCTCACATCCTTTCCAGGAACCTTTATAGGATATTTCTCATTCTATCCATGCAATCTTCTTTAAGACATGTTCAAACACTCCTTAACCTTTCTAGGAACTTTTTCAGATAGTCTTTTAAGACACATTTTCCTATCCCTTCTATTTTTCAAACCCTTTCAGACAGTCTTCTCTAAGACATATTCTTTTCTACGAACCTTTTCTAGGTAGTCTTCTGTAAGACATCTCTTAACTTCTTTCAATTAGTCTTTTAAGACATATTCAAACTTTTCTTATGATTTCCAAAACCTTATCAAACTTTGTTTAAAGTATAGAGTCTTTTCTAAGACAATTCACCATCCTTTCTGGGGATGATCTTCTTCAAGATGTCTTTTCCTAAGTTTTGTTTAAAACCCCACAAACAGTCTTTATCCTCTATAGGAATCATTTTTGACCATCTGCACAAACATATCCCTTCGAGCTTTGTTTAAAGCGCAGTCTTGTTTAAGACAATTTCCCATTCTTTCCAAGGACCTCTTCAGGTAATCTTATAAAGGACATCATCGCATTCTGAGTACTCAGCAAATCACTATCCGTCAGGCGCTACCGAAACGCGTGACTCACTCTGAAAAGTTTCTGCTTCACATCCAACACTTACAATCAAGAATCCTATTGACTAGGGGCATTCTTTTCCAAGAACTCAAACACTGGGGCAATGCATATCAGGCAAGACATGGTGAAATTCGAGTTCCCTCGAAAGGTCCCTCCTTCAAATCCAGGGGCACATCTCTCAAAATTTCCGATATTTGGGAAGTCATACTAGCATCATACAAAGAGCATTGTTGCATATTTGATCTTCTCACGCCTGTACTATTCACATCCCGCAGTGTGGGATAGGCGCACATGCATAATTCTCATTGAGAATCTCATTACATAGTACATGCATCATGACATTGCATAAAAACTAACGCTACCTTTTCAGGTCACTTCATAATCAAAAAGATGTTATCATCCAATTACAGTGCAAATACGATCGTATCAACGATTCAGTCTTAACAGATACAATTCTAATACCTCATTCCAAGTCTTTCTTCAAAGATAATACAGAAGCAACCAAAGAATTTCTTACCTCTCCAGGTAGTCTTGTCCAAGACAATTATCTCAATCTTTCCAAGCTGTCTTGTTTAAGACATATCATCTCCCGTCTAAGAGCCTTTCCAGGTCAATCTTGTTTAAGATGTTTCATATCTTTTTAGAAGCCTATCTAGGTAATCTTGTCTAAGACGTTCATACCTTTATAGGAACCTTTCTAGGTAGTTTTGTTTAAAACGTCTCACGACCTTTATAGGAATCTTTGTAGGTAGTTTTGTTTAAAACGTTTCATGCCCTCTATAGGAATCTTTTTAGATAGTTTTGTTTAAAACGTTTCATATCCTTTATAGGAATCTTTTTAGATAGCTTTGTTTAATATATATCATGTCCTTTATAGGAACCTTTATAGGTAGTTTTGTTTAAAACATATCATTCCCTTTGTATGAACCTTTATAGGTAGTTTTATTTAAAACGTTTCATGTCCTTTATAGGAATCTGTTTAGGTGAGTTTTGTTTAAAACGTGTCGTATCCTTTATAGGAACCTTTATAGGTAGTTTTGTTTAAAACATATCATCCCCTTTGTAGGAACCTCTATAGGTAGTTTTGTTTAAAACGTTTCATGTCCTTTATAGGAATCTGTTTAGGTGAGTTTTGTTTAAAACGTATCATATCCTGTCTAAGAGCCTCTCCAGGTCAGTCTTGTCTAAGACGTATCACACCCTTTCCAAATACTTTTATAGGTCAGTCTTGTTTAAGATGTATCGTACCTTTCTAGGCAATCTTGTTTAAGACATGTTGTAACATGTATAGGTAATCTTGTTCGAAACGTTTTCGAATCCTCTCTAAAAAAAACCTTTTCTAGGTAGTCTTCTGCAAGACATTCTTCTTCTAAGCACATTTTCAGGTAATTTTCTTCGAGACATTCTTGTCCTAAGTACCTTTTCAGGTAGTCTCTGTAAAAAAAAAACAATTTGGCATCCTTTTTAGTCTTCTTTAAGACATTCTACGAACCTTTCTGGGTGATCTTTTCTAAGACATCCATTGTCCTCTCCAAAAACCTCTTTAGGTAGTCTTTGCAAAACATTTACAGCCTCTTCAGGTAGTCTTCCTCAAGACAAATTTCCGTATCCATTCCAGAAACCTCTTCAGGTAGTCTTATGTAAGACATTACTTTATATCTCTTCAGATACAATCAAATGGGTGGCATCTATAAGCCCATCTCCCACAGAGCCCCTTCTATACGCAAGCAAATTTTAGGGCATTTCAGTGTCCAATCATCTTCTACCTCTTCAGGTTTAAGAAGATTGAACAGGGGCAGCTGTCATACCCCAAAATTTGCCTTTCATATTTCCATTTACAATGATGCAAAGTTCAAGGTTCAGTTCCAAGGATCACTTACTCGAAAGTCCAGATGGTCCATAGTCAACTGGTTTGACCTAAAAGTCAATCATAATCAGAGCATAGTCAAAGCCTCCCAATTTTGGTCAACATCAAGTATATGAAGCATAACCATCATTTGATCAAAGATTGATCATGATTCCATTAATAAAAACTCAGAGATGAACGAATACAAAAAGGTTCAAATTAGGGTTTCTTAGGAGAAAGTCAACCCAACTTTGACTGGGCATAACTTTCACATGGAACATCAAAAATGCCCCACTCAAAGCCTATTTTGAAGGAAATTGTGTTCCCTACAACTTTGTCTCTCACAAGCCAGGGCTAGAAATGATTCATTTGAGAGATACAACGCAAAAGATTACAGGTCATTTTCAGGCATCCTCCAAAAGCAATTTTTTGTCAAAGAGGATATGATCAAGATAAAAGCTCCAAATGAAAAATATATTCCAAAGTGGCTTGTAGAGGACCTCTTGAGGTTTCCAAAAAGCATTGGAACTCCTTCATAGCTTAAAAATTGAGTGAGATATGCTTGATCAAAGTTGGTTGATTTTGGAGGACCAAATATGAAAAAGGAAGGTTCAAATTAAAAAATCTTGCAAATAGGCCCATACTTTTATGACTCAAAATTGGCCCACAAGTTATCCAAAATATATGACAAGAAGCATTTCATTTTATTTGATTTTACACAATTTTATTTCATTTAAAATTGATTTTTTAATGATTTAAATAAAATGGGAAATCAAATATTCTTGTAGAAAATATATTTTGATTGTTTCCAATCACCATTTATGACCAAAATATATCTAATTTTCGTGCATAAATCAAATGGAGAAGATTGATACAATATTTGCCAAATATGGTAACTTATGAATCAAGAATAAAGTGAATTTTCTCAAACATGGCAAAGTTGGATCTAGTAATCATTGGGCTATAATTCTTAACCTAATTCACTCTTCTATAAGTAGTGAATAGAGGGCATAGGACTAGGGGTCGGAATTCTGATCAGAGGCATAAGCATAAGAATAAAAAAATTGTCAAGAAACTCAAGATCAGTTTTGGAGAATTGGAGGGTTTCAACGAGATTCAAGGTGTGCAAAAGTTCCCTCGAAGCATTCTGAAGCTACCTGGATAATTACTCTTCACCAACACCCCCAGAATACCTCCATTAAAGCCAAGGTATGTACCTCTAAAAACCAGATCGATTAGACTGTTACACGCATCCTCATGGGTTTATGTTTGCGTATTATGATTGTGTTTCATGCTGTGAACGTGTGTGCATGATTAATTAGATTTCTGGGCGTGTTTAAGGTGGTTCACCATCGTAGGCCATTAGGGTTCTTGAAGGTTTGCAATTGGGGTTTTTTGGTAGGTGTAAAATTAGAGCAAATCAAAGGTAGTGCTGGATTCGTATGATCCATACGAAGAGAATCAGGGGGTCGCGCCCTATTTATCGGTGTATATACGCTATTCGCTATTTATGTAGGTCTGTTTGCTACGAATAATATCGTAGCTAAAACGTAGCAAAGATTTGCAGGTTTTGGTGTTTCCTTGGAGAAGATGATGAGGTGTCTCCACACCATAGGGGCATTTGAATTCGCGCGCCTATTTTTAGGGTGGTTGGCAAGGATTGTATATCATATTTGTTTCCCATACTGTAAGTAACTAAGTGTGTTGGTTGGGGTGGTGAAGCGTGCGTTTGACAAACCCAGGGTCCAGGGTTCGATCCCTGGCCCTCAACATATTTTTTACGCAAATTCTCAATTCCTGATCCTATGCGCTTGCACCTCCGTGCCTTATCATAGACCCTCAGATCTGAACCATAGGACTGCCACTAGCTTAGATCTGACGCCCCAGCCTTGGTCCCTATACCATACACTTTAGTCACAGCCACACTGGATTCAAACCTTAATAAACTAAATAACTTTACTTATTTACTTGTATAAATTAAAATGCTTTTTAATATATTATGTATATACTAATAATTGTTTTTTTAAAAATAAATTAGTATATAACATTTATATTAAAATTTTAATTCGTTGTTCGTTCCGATTAAATCAATTAATCGCTATGGTCAATGATAATTTTAATTAAAATGATTATTTAATTAAAATAAAATTAGTTTCGATTTGATTAAATGGTTGCAACTATTTTATTAGTTGTGATGATTAATCGTCATTTTTTCCTTATTCTAATTCGCTATTCTTTTTAATCGAATCAATCGATTACGAGGGGTAACGATACAAATTAATTATTAAAAATCATTAAAAATATCCTAATTTGTTATTAGTGATAATCAAATCAATTGATTAAAATTGATAACGATACAACTACTAATCTGTTAACTATGGCGATTGAATCTATTGATCGTCGCGGTTAATAGTGTTAAATCAAATCAGGGTTGTACGCCCACATCCTAAAACACTCTTCAAAACCTTTCAAAACCACAGTACTAAACTATGGATTTTCATCCTCATCAATTAGACAATTCAAAAACGCTTTTCAAAGCACAAACAATTTCAAACACCACTCAAATTCTAATTCTAAGGCGTACAATCCTGTGCCCGAACTACGTAGACTCTGATCCTCCCTAAGGAGGTACGTAGGCACTTGGCAACAAGGCGAGTCCCCCTCCTCCAAATCTTAATCATTTTTAATAATTAAACTTTTAACCCTACTGATTGTCTGTTACCCTTTTTCATGCTTTTTGCCATAACCCTTATCTTTGCAATGTTAACCTTTAGGAAAGGGTTTTGGGTGCCTAACACCTTCCCTTAACCCGAATATAGTATCTTACCCTAAATCTCTTAATTGTTAAAGGTTTCCTATTCGCCTTGGTAGAATAGGTGGCGACTCTCTAAAGCTATAATTTTTAGGCAGGTTGCTACACATATATCATAGAAGCTAGCTGACTTCTGCCAATACTTCTAGATAAGAACTTCCTGAAACTTAAATCATATTCTTTCAGAATATGGTTTAGACTAGGAGTGGATTTTTCTGAATCAGAAGGAGATCCAACATTATTGGATAATTTTAAAACTTTTTCTTTTAATTCAGAATTTTCCAACTCAAGCTTCTTAGTTTCGAATTCAAATAGCTTTTTCAGCTTTTTGTATTTGAGACTAATCTGAGACTTATATTCCAGAAGTTCTGTTAGACTGGAAACTAACTCATCTCTAGTAAGTTCAGAAAATACCTCTTCAGAATCTGATTCTGATGTAGATTCTGATCCGTCATCTTCTGTCGCCATCAGCGCACAGTTGGCCTGCTCATCTTCAGAGTCTGAATCATCTTCTGACTCATCCCAGGTTGCCATAAGACTTTTCTTCTTATGAAACTTCTTCTTGGGATTCTCCTTCTGAAGTTTTGGACACTCATTCTTGTAATGTCCAGGCTCATTGCACTCATAGCAGACAGCCTTCTTCTTGTCAAATCTTCTGTCATCAGAAGATTCTCCACGTTCAAATTTCTGTGAACTTCTGATGCCTCTGAACTTCCTTTGCTTGTTCTTCCAGAGTTGATTTAGCCTTCTGGAGATCAAGGACACTTCATCTTCTTCTTCGGATTCTGATTCTTCAGGATCTTCTTCTCTAGCCTGAAAAGCGTTAGTGCATTTCTTGATATTGGATTTTAATGCAATAGACTTACCTTTCTTTTGAGGCTCGTTTGCATCCAGTTCAATTTCATGACTCCTCAGGGCACTGGTCAGCTCTTCCAAAGAGACTTCATTTAGATTCTTCGCAATCTTAAATGCAGTCACCATAGGACCCCATCTTCTGGGTAAACTTCTGATGATCTTCTTTACGTGATCAGCCTTGGTGTATCCCTTGTCAAGAACTCTCAATCCAGCAGTAAGAGTTTGAAATCTTGAAAACATCTTTTCAATGTCTTCATCATCCTCCATCTTGAAGGCTTCATATTTCTGGATTAGAGCAAGAGCTTTAGTCTCCTTGACTTGAGCATTTCCTTCATGAGTCATTTTCAAGGACTCATATATGTCATAGGCCGTTTCCCTGTTAGATATCTTCTCATACTCAGCATGAGAGATAGCATTCAGCAAAACAGTTCTGCATTTATGATGATTCCTGAAAAGCTTCTTCTGATCATCACTCATTTCTTGCCTTGTCAGCTTTATGCCACTGGCTTTTACCGGATGTTTGTAACCATCCATCAGAAGATCCCATAGATCACCATCTAGACCAAGAAAGTAACTTTCCAGTTTATCTTTCCAGTATTCAAAGTTTTCACCATCAAATACCGGCGGTCTAGTATAACCATTGTTACCGTTGTGTTGCTCAGCAGAGCCAGATGTAGATGTAGACTTTGCAGTTTCATCAGCCATCTTTTACTGAAGCGTTTTTCTCTTCCTGAATCTTTTCTAAACACGGTTAAGTGCTTGCACCTTAGAACCGGCGCTCTGATACCAATTGAAGGATAGAAAAACACTTAGAAAGGGGGGGTTTGAATAAGTGTAACTTTAAAACTTGACCGATAAAAATAAATTGCACAGTTATTTTTATCCTGGTTCGTTGTTAACTAAACTACTCCAGTCCACCCCCGCAGAGATGATTTACCTCAACTGAGGATTTAATCCACTAATCGCACGGATTACAATGGTTCTCCACTTAGTCAGCAACTAAGTCTTCCAGAGTCTTCTGATCACACACTGATCACTCCAGGAACAACTGCTTAGATACCCTCTAAGACTTTCTAGAGTATTCTGATCCACACGATCACTCTAGTTACAACCTGCTTAGATAACCTCTAAGACTTCCTAGAGTATTCTGATCCACACGATCACTCTAGTTCCTTACAACTTAATGTAATCTATTCTAAGAGTATTACAATTGCTTCTTAAAAGCTATAATCACAAACTGTGATATTTCTCTTAACGTTTAAGCTTAATCTCACTAGTATTTTACAACAGCAATGTAGTGAGCTTTGATGAAGATGAATATTCTGAGCTTTGAATAGAACAGAGTTTCAGCAAGTTAATATGAGTTGTTTTTGTTCAGAATCGTTAACCTTGCTTCTCATCAGAACTTCATATATATATATATATATAGGCGTTGGAGAAGATGACCGTTGAGTGCATTTAATGCTTTGCGTGTTCCGTACAGCATCGCATTTAATGTTATACGCTTTTGTCAACTACCTCGAGCCTTGTTCACGCTGTGTCTACTGACGTTGCCTTTAATAGCTTTTAACGTTCCTTTTGTCAGTCAGCGTAGCCTGCCACTTGTACTTTCTTCTGATCTGATGTTTGTGAATACAACGTTTGAATATCATCAGAGTCAAACAGCTTGGTGCAAAGCATCTTCTGATCTTCTGACCTTGAAGTGCTTCTGAGCGTGATACCATCAGAACTTCAGTGCTTCTGATCTCATGTTCTTCTGATGCTTCCATAGACCCATGTTCTGATTCTGCTTCGACCATCTTCTGATGTCTTGCCAGACCATGTTCTGATGTTGCATGCTGAACCCTTTGAGACAAAGCTTCTGAGCGCTGAATTATGCATACTCTTTATATATTTCCTGAAAAGGAAATTGCATTGGATTAGAGTACCATATTATCTTAAGCAAAATTCATATTATTGTTATCATCAAAACTAAGATAATTGATCAGAACAAATCTTGTTCTAACAAGTAGCAAGGACGAGATTAGGAGAAGGAGGCAAAGGTTTCAAGGAGACAAATTTTCAAAGAAGAGGTGCCTCTTTCGTGCTCTTCATTCAAAGACTCTCAGGGACAAATAATTGTCACAAATCATTCCTGAGTAGACATAAGGTAAGAATGCATCATCATGCAAGCCCCACGACGCGCAGGTTACAAGTTCCATCTTCAACATATTCATTCATGTTTTAAATTTCATATCTCGTGTTTTGTTGTGTTTTAATTGAATCTATTTTTTTGCTTGAGTTCCTGATACCATGTAGAATATATGTGAGTCGTTGGTTTGAACCTTGGGAGCCTATAACACAAAGCGCCATTATTAGGGCAAGAAAAAAGAATGGATCTCTTTCTATGCTACATGCCACTTTAGACTCATACGACGGTATCAATGGATTCAGGGGACCTTGATTAATAAATCTGGGTTGTTGGTTTGGTTTTATTATTCGTCTTTGTGTGTTTGTTATATGTGCAGGATTAGCTACAAAAACGTTGCAGAAAATCGCAGCAAACCGAGGCTATTTCGTAGCTAAAATTCTGCGTGGAAAGAGGAAGAAGATGAATAGGAGGGTTGAATGTTTGACCGCACCTTTCTCTGTTCCCATTGGCTCTTCAAATCGACTATGCTCTCTCTCTTGCCACAATTGGTTCGTCATTGCCTTGGTGGGACCGGCGCTGACTCCTCCAACTAATTCTTTTTATATATTTTATTTGAATGAAACATTAAACAGCGGAAAACTCCAGCTTGGACGGCAAGGCTGTAAAGTGCGTATACTCATAGACCTGGGTTCGAACCCCAAGTCAAGCAATGTTATTTTTACAATTTGATTAATTGCAGATCCAGTGCGTTCCGACCACGCAGGCCTACGATGCACCTACGTGTTCCATCATTAGATCTACTCCAATGCAGATCAAAAGGCCAGTATAACGCAAGACTATCACGCACCCTCACAGATCATCCACACAGGATCCCGGCTAAGTCTCCTTTAAATTTTTAATTTTTCTTTTTTGTTATTATTATTTATTGTTAGTTTCTTCCTTTATTTTTAATTCTTTTTAATTAAATAATATTATTTTTTATAATTATTTATATTTAATCGAAAACTCGATTTTCTTTACAATCCTTTAATTTTAATTTTTATTTATATGCTTAATTAGTTAAAATATTAGGTTTAACCTTATAATTATTATATTCTATTCTTGCTCATCTAGCCGTCTTATCGAACTTTCGATTCCATTAGCCTTTAGGGTTTGTTCAATCCCATTTGTTTATTTTATTTGCCTTTTGGGGATAAAATAGGGTTTATACCCGTAGTTAACGAATCTTAAATGCACTAACGCTTCTCTTCTTCGTGTCAAATTTTCAGGTTTAATCAAGATTCTCCGATTACGCGTTATGCCAGTCAAAAAGCTAAGTTCCGATTCTTTTTCTTAAATTTAATTTTTATTAATTGTTACATTTGCCTTATAGGTTCAACTAGGGTTTACTTCATCTGTTAAGGAACTTCTCTTACACTAACTTTTATTTTTTGTCCAAATTCTCAGATGATCAGAGTTAATCAAAGATTCAAAGAAGATCAAGGCAAAGAGGATGTGGAAATTAATTTTTGCCTTTTATTTTGCTGTTACCCTATAAGGGTTTTCTTTTGCCTTTTAATTCCCCCGTCCCCGCAGGTGTTTATTATAATAACGTAGGATTTTTATTTTTCTCCCTTTAATTTCTGCAATTTTAAACTGCGTGGTTAGTAATCTTAGGGAGTGCAAGCCTTTAACAGAATTAGGATAACTAATTATAAGATAAATATCTGAATTAACCACTTGATTGTGCCACACACACACCTCTAGGGTAATTCCTCCTGTTGCCTGTCGCCTTATTAATTGGTTGCCTTAATTTTGTTGCCTAAAAATAGTCAAGTCCCTCGATTCCGAGGATACCTAAAGCAATGTTGCCTTCAAAGTTATTGAAACTCCCTCGAAGCTGCCTCGGTAAAAATGTGATGATTGTCCCAATTGCTAAGGTATCCTCGCATGATGCCTAAACAGATAAATGACTATTATATCCTTCCCTTAGACTACCTGCCCTCTTTATGGCATGGGACAGTCTTATGGCGAACGATTTATCGATGACCCTTAAACATCCAATTGAAAGGCTTCCTGCCCACTCATGGTATGGACAGACCATTTCGCCCGAAAAGCTAAAAGAACGATTTTTCTAACTTAAGGTAGTTGCTACTAATTGCTTGCTCTAAATTCAAATTACTTTTCACACTCTTTTTCAAATCAAATTCAAAAAGACTACGCTTATTTACAAGCTAAAGTTCTTCTTCAAAGGTTTTTTTATTCACACCCTACTTTTCAAATAATTCAAACATTTTGAAAACAAAGTGAGCTAAGCAATTAAGAGCCCATGGATAACCATGGATGCAAAGGGTGATTTACACCTTCCCTTTGTATAACTTACCCCCCGAACTCAAAGTTTTTAAAAGGTCTTTTTCTGTTCTTTTAGCCTTTCTTATTGGATAAAATAAAAGTCGGTGGCGACTCTTGCTTAACCGCGACATTTCTAAATAAAGTCACTTCACCGTATTACAGAACTGGCGACTCTGCTGGGGATACTTTTGATTAAAAGAGGGGTTACCTTAAAGTTTAGGATCACTTTAATTGTTTGCTTTGTTTGCTTTATTTTTAAAGGCTGTTTTGGGTATTCTGCTGTGTGAAAGATCCTACACCCGGATCTAGTGTACCTTAGGTACGTGGCAAGAGACCAGGGAGGTTGTACGACATGTATCGTTATGGTTGAACTGGTGGCCACCGTTAGTGCGACGCTTTGGTTTGTCCTGATGGCCCTTGAATCTGATCGAGGAGACGTTTGGCTACCGCGTGGTGTCATAAGCACTAATTCGCCCTTAGAACCTTAGTTGAACTTGACTTTGGCCTATAGGAAGTAGCGAGATAGCTGGCTTTGGATTCCTGACTGAAGCCGATTGATACTCGATGCTACACTCACTGAGATTGGACTCTAGGGATGCTTTTGGCTGGCTGATCGAGTGCCATGTTGAGACAATGCCCGTGAGAAAGATCAGGGATATGAGCACCATAGAACCCGGTTACTATTCTAGGACAGGTTGAACCAACTTAACTTCAGTGGGGAGGATACATACCTACAAACTTCACGCAAGCCTTTAAACCTAAGGACACTTGTGTGACTTGTCTATGCTTGCTACTAACCCTTTGGTTTTCTTGCAGGTTTTTCTTGGGGGACTCATTCGTCCTTAATATCTTACGCTTTGCTTGATGCATTGCATAACATCATGACATCATAAGCATAACATGATTTTACTAACCCTTTCAAGGATCTTAGGGATTTAGGGCGCACAATTTCAGGTACTATTATCAAGGACTGAATTCCTAATCAAGGGGCAAGAGGATTTATTTTCCTCTGGCCACATACCTTCCAATTCAGAGACGCTGTACCAATCAAGGGGCAAGAGGATTTATTTTCCTCTAGCCATGTACCTTCAAATTCAGAAGTATCTCGAATCAGAGGCGATGACCCACTCGATATGGTGAGCTTGATTCCCATAGAAGAACATCCAAGAAGCAGAGTTCTTCAAACGAAGAAGCGACCAAATCATTTTTTGACGTTGCTAACTAAATTTCCAGAGATCCTTGAAAATATTGCATCTGCATTAATAACATTGCATCACAGGTTTCCACCACAGGTTTCTCACCTCCTCGGTGTTTATTTCAGCATCATGAATCTCGAGCAATCAGTCAAATACCTTCAAGCTCTGAACGCCCAGTTTCAAGATCTGATCCTGAACTTGTCCAGGGGGCAGGATGAATTGAAAGCACTCCTTACCAAGAATAAGAAGAAGAAAGGCAAGAAGATTCTAAGGAAAAGGCTTATACCGATCTTGCAACTCAGGGATGCCGAGGCCTCTGAAGACAGTGACGAAGAGGATGATGCTAGTGTCAAGACTGAGGCAAAAATTAACCATTATTCTGCTAAGCCTTCTGAGGAAGAAGAGGACTATTACCATGAGGACGAACATCCTGATGACAAGTACAAATTGCTGGAGGAACGTATGAAAGCTATGGAAATTCAGAAGGTACCTGGTCTAGATTTTGAGGAACTAGGACTCATCTCTGGAGTTGTCATCCCTCTGAAGTTCAAGACTCCCACCTTTGTTAAATACAATGGGGTCTCTTGTCCGAAACTACACTTGAAGTCTTATGTAAGGAAGATTCAGCCTCACACCGCTGATAAGAAGCTGTGGATCCACTTTTTCCAAGATAGCTTATCTGGAACCCAACTCGAGTGGTACTATCAACTAGAGGGTACCAACATTCATACATGGGAAGACTTGGTTGTTGCTTTCTACAGGCAATATCAATACAATGCTGATCTTGCGCCAACTCGTACGCAACTACAAAGCATGTCCATGGGACCTAATGAAAGCTTCAAAGAATATGCTCAGAAATGGAGAGACTTGGCTGGCAGAGTCCAACCTCCCATGGCTGACCGAGAGTTAGTTGACATATTCATGAATACACTAACTGGTCCTTTCTACAGCCATTTACTTGGTAGCTCCTCGTCTGGTTTCACCGACCTCATACTGACTGGAGAACGTGTCGAAAGTGGTATCCGAAGCGGAAAAATTCAGGCGGCTACTTCTTCTGGTAATATAAAAAAGCCATACAATGGAAAGAATGAATCCAACACCGTTGGGGCAGTCCTGGTCTCTAGTCAGGCTCTAACACAACAACAACAGAAAGATCAACGTAAACAACAAGGTGGCCAACGTACTTGGAAATCAAAACCCAAGAGGTCATTTACCCCACTACACAAGCCATTGGCTCAAGCTTTGCAACACTTGCTCGATCGAAGTCTGATAACTCTACTGCCTCCATACTCAGCTCCTGCTAATCCCGTCCTTGGGTACAAACATCATGCAAGATGTGCTTACCATTCAAATAGTCCTGGTCACGATACAGAAGAGTGTGGGCCATTGAAACATAAAATTCAAGACTTGATTGAAGAAGGGATCATTGAATTTGGCCAACCAGAGAAGCCACACAAAGTCTAAAGGATGGCTATTTAGATCATTAATTTACTCGCATTCGCAATTTCTTTCCTGTTTGTTTAAACATTCGTCTTATGTCAGACTCTATTTATTTTATCATAATCATTAATGCATTGCATACGTTTGTCTTGATTTATTTCTCTTCCTATTGCTATATTAAACTTTGTTTTTACTTGGTTTTCTTTATGATATTTAATTCTCGCTAAAGCTGTAAGCCGTTTGAGGGAGGATGACGAAAACGATACTGCAACCTCATACAGTATGCTTTTGAACAGACTATGCTGACGATATACAGGCATTGTTTCAATTCCTAAACAGTGGAGATATAAGGATGTTAATCCCTCGTCAACCCCTTCGAGCCTAAGAAGTAGAAGTTTTTCTTTCTCATACAGATTAAAACCTTTAATCATAACCTGGGGCAGGGTAGTTACTCAGTTACCTCAATTATATCAGGTGCTTTACACAAGTGATGGATTCCCGTAATTCTCAAGTCAGGCAGTCAATATCCATAAAAGAAAAAGAAAACTGTTAAGTCAAAACCTATGAAGGAGACTTATCAAAAATAAAAAACATCCCGCTGGCTGTAATCTCAAAATAAACAGTTCAGGCAAAAGTTAGGGATAATAAAGTCAAAAAAGAGGTTACTACAAATCCCTGACAAAAGAAAAAATTACAAAAAGGATGTCTGCCTTTTCAAATAAACTTTCAGTGCTTCAACCATCAAATGTCAACATTACGACTTCAATGCAAAGTTAACTGAGCATTAGATCGAAGAACATCACGAAGATTGGGAGGGGTACAAATAAACTTTGAGCCTTTATCCTTTGTTTCTTAAACCGTGAACCAAGCCACGTTACAACCCTTGAAAGTCCTAATTGAAGCATGGTTAGTTCGAAAGCATATTGTCACAAAAAGGGTATCCTGACTCCTTAAAGTTTCCCAAAAATCCTGAGTTGATATCATGTTTTTACAAATATCACTTTCTTACATATTTTGTTTTACTAAAATTGTTTTTAAACTCCAAGACAGACATATGCATTGCATTTTAATGAGTGTCATTATAAAACAATTTTGTCTACGTACTTTCAAATGTTTGACATCAGGAAGAATCTGCATGGGGCATAATTACTGACTAAAAGTCCTCCCGATAAATAAATTTGCAGAGACGTCTCGTATGCATGACTCGATCAACTAAAAGCTTGTTTACACAAGGGGCATGACATATTCATAGAATCTCTCAGAGGCACCGAACAACCAGAGGAGTTAGTCCATCACTGAGGGCATGTCACATCAGTCACAAATCTCAACAAATGCTATTTAGCTATTGGCATCAGATGGTGTCAGTATCTGTCTCTCCTTTGAGGTTCTAATTCCAAACTCAAGTATCAAGCATATCAAGCTATTATACTCTCGTAAGTGTTTTTCAACAGCAAATACTCAAAGACATGGGGCAATGAAAAGTTGAAATCTCTGGGAATCTTCCCCACAGAGCAGTTTTCATAATATATCCCCACATAGCAAACTTTAAGAAGTCATCTTCAAGCAATTTCTTCCCAACATAGACTCGATACCCCAACAGAGTCCAGATCTTCGATACTGCCGGTTTTTCGACACAATCTTCTTCTCTAGCAGGGTTTATTCAAACTCGTTATTTCCATTAAAGTTGACCGTTCATAAATCTGGTCGGATAGTATACTCATCTCTCTTGTCCCCAGGATACATCAGGATCATATCACTCAAGTCAATCTCATCCCCAATCGAAGTTCAAAAATCCCCAGCTGGATATTATCGAACGAAAGACAGGAATTCTCTTGTCATTATCTCCGACGGCATACTGGGATTTATTTTCTCAATCAACAGTTGCTATACAAGAGTTATCAATATGCTCTGACTATATAGTCCATCCCTGCATCATTCATAAATACATGCATAACATACAGTACTCTCGTTCATTTCAAGAATCTCAATACATGCATCATGATGTTGCATAAAACTAATCTTTCCATTAGAATGTTATCATCCAAATACGGTGCAAATACAATCGTAGCAACAATTCAATCTCAACACTCATTCAAGACAAATACAATTTTGACACTTCATTCCGGGTCTTTCTTCAAAGATAATTCAGAAACAATCAAAGAACTTCTCATCCTTTCTAGGAACCTTTCTAGGTAATCTTTTCTAAGATGACTCATACCCTTTCTAGGAACCTTTCTAGGTAATCTTTTCTAAGATGACTCATATCCTTTCTAGGAGCCTTTCTAGGTAGTCTTGTTTAAGACGTATCACTTCCTTTCTAGGAGCCTTTCTAGGTAGTCTTGTGTAAGACAAATCATATCCTTTCTATGAGCCTTTCTAGGTCAGTCTTGTTTAAGACATATCATACCTTTCTAGGTTAATCTTGTTTAAAACACATCTCAAATTTTCTAGATCTTTATCCAACATTTCCTAAGACATTCACTGCCCTTTCAAGGAGTTTCTCGGTTAATCTTCTACAAGACACTTCTCCCCGAGTTTTGTTTAAAACCTAAATCTCGTTTACATCAGTCAATGATCTATCCTATTCAGGAACCTCTCCAGATAGTCTTTTATTAGACATTACTTTATTTTGATGAATCTCCCCTTCAGATACAATCAATATACGTGATCCAGTCTGAAAAAGCAGTTGCTTCAGACACATATCTTGTCCACATCTGGACGGATGGCATCTTTAAGCCCATCTCCCACAAAAGTCCCTATCTCAGCAAGGGCAAATTTCTTGGGTATTCTAGTGTTCAATCCTCTTCTACCTTCAGACTCCGACAGTCACACAAGCCAATCTACATCTTCAGGTTTAAGAAAATTGAACAGGGGCAGCTGTCATACCCCAAAATTTGCCCAACATATTTATTTCATATTTCGGTCCATCTGACTTTCAAATGCTCAAAGATACACAAAAAGGAAGCATGCAGTCTCTCTCCTAAACAACTATCTCTAAGTTAGGGTTTTTGATTTAATCAAGGAATTTGAACTTCTGATACCTCAAGAGGATTCCATAATCTCTCATATGATTAAAAGGGTCCTCATGCCAAGATACAAGCTCTGATTCCTCAGATTGCTCAATCAACAGCTCAAATGGTCAACAATCGATTGGTTGACCTAAAAGTCAAATTATGGTCAAATCACAATCAAAGGTCCTGATTTTTGGTCAACATCCTCATTATGAAGTATCATTCATCATTTGACCAAAGGTCTAATCATGATTCATCAAGGAGAGCTCAGAAATCATCAAAATCCCAAGTTACTAATTTAGGGTTTTAACTAAAAGTCAACCCAACTTTGACTGGTCACATCTCTCTCTCATACTTTATCAGAAATTACCCAATAAAAGCTCATTCTCAAGGAAATTCAATTCTCTACAACTTTGATGTTGGGTCCAAGATCCAGAAATGTTTCCGCATAAGAGATATAAGTCAAAACATTACAGGTCCTTCTATGAGCTCGCAAAAAGCTGTTTTTTGTCAGTAGCCATATCATCAAGATAAAACCTCCAAATGCAAAATATGTTCCAAAGTGGATTGTAGGGGACATCTTGAGCTTTCCAAAAAGTCCTAGAACACTTCCATACCATAAAAAATGAGAGAGATATGCTTGGTACAAGTTGGTCGATTTTCAAGAAAAGTATGAAACCTTAATTGGCAAAATACATACTTTTGAGCAATGGGCCTTAACATTTGTTTTAACCACGTGATCATAAGTCCAAAGGAGGCCCAATGATCAATTTATCTTATTATTATGATATTTATCTTATTTTGATTTTGATTTTTATCATTTAAAAGTAAAAAAAAATTAAATAAAAATCATCAAATAATTATATGATTGACACACCATATTTTTTCCCTTGATTTATTCAGATCAAATACAATCTAATGGCTAAGATTAAATGGAGAATATACAAGAAATAGAATCGGTGCAAAAATAGAAAGATTTGGAGAAATTTTCATTCAAATATTCTAATATTTCCAAGTCACCAAATTTCATGATTTCTTTCCTTATTTCCAACCCTAATCTCACCCTCTATATAATCCTAAACATCACTCAGTAGCAAGGACGAGATTAGGAGAAGGAGGCAAAGGTTTCAAGGAGACAAATTTTCAAAGAAGAGGTGCCTCTTTCGTGCTCTTCATTCAAAGACTCTCAGGGACAAATAATTGTCACAAATCATTCTTGAGTAGACATAAGGTAAGAATGCATCATCATGCAAGCCCCATGACGCGCAGGTTACAAGTTCCATCTTCAACATATTCATTCATGTTTTGAATTTCATATCTCGTGTTTTGTTGTGTTTTAATTGAATCTAATTTTTTGCTTGAGTTCCTGATACCATGTAGAATATATGTGAGTCGTTGGTTTGAACCTTGGGAGCCTATAACACAAAGCGTCATTGTTAGGGCAAGAAAAAAGAATGGATCGGTTTCTATGCTACAGGCCACTTTAGACTCATACGACGGTATCAATGGATTCAGGGGACCTTGATTATTAAATCTGGGTTGTTGGTTTGGTTTTATTATCGGTCTTTGTGTGTTTGTTATATGTGCAAGATTAGCTACAAAAACGTTGCAGAAAATCGCAGCAAATCTGAGGCTATTTCGTAGCTAAAATTCTGCGTAGAAAGAGGAAGAAGATGAATAGGAGGGTTGAATGTTTGACCGCACCTTGCTCTGTTCCCATTGTCTATTCAAATCGACTACGCTCTCTCTCTTGCCACAATTGGTTCGTCATTGCCTTGGTGGGACCGGCGCTGACTCCTCCAACTAATTTTTGTTTTTTTATATATTTTATTTGAATGAAACATTAAACAGCGGAAAACTCCAGCTTGGACGGCAAGGCTGCAAAGTGCGTATACTCATAGACCTGGGTTCGAACCCCAGGTCAAGCAATGTTATTTTTACAATTTGATTAATTGCAGATTCAGTGCGTTCCGACCACGCAGGCCTACGATGCACCTACGCATTCCATCATTAGATCTACTCCGATGCAGATCAAAAGGCCAGTATAACGCAAGACTATCACGCACCCTCACAGACCATCCACACAGGATCCCAGCTAAGTCTCCTTTAAATTTTTAGTTTTTCTTTTTTGTTATTATTATTTATTGTTAGTTTCTTCCTTTATTTTTAATTCTTTTTAATTAAATAATATTACTTTTTATAATTATTTATATTTAATCGAAAACTCGATTTTCTTTACAATCCTTTAATTTTAATTTTTATTTATATGCTTAATTAGTTAAAATATTAGGTTTAACCTTATAATTATTATATTCTATTCTTGCTCATCTAGCCGTCTTATCGAACTTTTGATTCCATTAGCCTTTAGGGTTTGTTCAATCCCATTTGTTTATTTTATTTGCCTTTTGGGGATAAAATAGGGTTTATACCCGTAGTTAACGAATCTTAAATGCACTAACGCTTCTCTTCTTCGTGTCAAATTTTCAGGTTTAATCAAGATTCTCCGATTACGCGTTATGCCAGTCAAAAAGCTAAGTTCCGATTCTTTTTCTTAAATTTATTTTTATTAATTGTTACATTTGCCTTATAGGTTCAACTAGGGTTTACTTCATCTGTTAAGGAACTTCTCTTACACTAACTTTTATCTTCTGTCCAAATTCTCAGATGATTAGAGTCAATCAAAGATTCAAAGAAGATCAAGGCAAAGAGGATGTGGAAATTAATTTTTGCCTTTTATTTTGCTGTTACCCTATAAGGGTTTTCTTTTGCCTTTTATTTCCCCCGTCCCCGCAGGTGTTTATTGTAATAGCGTAGGATTTTTATTTTCATGCCTTTAATTTCTGCAATTTTAAACTGCGTGGTTAGTAATCTTAGGGAGTGCAAGCCTTTAACAGAATTAGGATAACTAATTATAAGATAAATATCTGAATTAACCACTTGATTGTGCCACACACACACCTCTAGGGTAATTCCTCCTGTTGCCTGTCGCCTTATTAATTGGTTGCCTTAATTTTGTTGCCTAAAAATAGTCAAGTCCCTCGATTCCGAGGATACCTAAAGCAATGTTGCCTTCAAAGTTATTGAAACTCCCTCGAAGCTGCCTCGGTAAAAATGTGATGATTGTCCCAATTGCTAAGGTATCCTCGCATGATGCCTAAACAGATAAATGAATATTATATCCTTCCCTTAGACTACCTGCCCTCTTTATGGCATGGGACAGTCTTATGGCGAACGATTTATCGATGACCCTTAAACATCCAATTGAAAGGCTTCCTGCCCACTCATGGTATGGACAGACCCTTTCGCCCGAAAAGCTAAAAGAACGATTTTACTAACTTAGGGTAGTTGCTACTAATTGCTTGCTCTAAATTCAAATTACTTTTCACACTCTTTTTCAAATCAAATTCAAAAAGACTACGCTTATTTACAAGCTAAAGTTCTTCTTCAAAGGTTTTTTTATTCACACCCTACTTTTCAAATAATTCAAACATTTTGAAAACAAAGTGAGCTAAGCAATTAAGAGCCCATGGATAACCATGGATGCAAATGGTGCTTTACACCTTCCCTTTGTATAACTTACCCCCCGAACTCAAAGTTTTTAAAAGGTCTTTTTCTGTTCTTTTAGCCTTTCTTATTGGATAAAATAAAAGTCGGTGGCGACTCTTGCTTAACCGCGACATTTCTAAATAAAGTCAGTTCACTGTATTACAGACACATATTACCATAAGCTTGATAATAAAAATGAGGTCTTATAACCTCTTATTTGTTCGAGCTTATCTCCATTAGAATCAACACAACATACAAAAGACATGGAACAAATAAAAAAAATATCAAAATAAAGAAATGCAATGAGAAAATACCTTTACATGACAACAAGAATAGTATGAAAGAGGTAGTAAGGAGTAAAAGACTTAAGGTTGGAACAAGAAAAGAGAATTGCATGAAAGAAATTAAAATGTAACCTTTATAAAATAAAGCAAGCGACTTAAAGCTCAATGTCCAAAGACACCCCACTTTACCCTTAGAAACGAGGGTTTAACCCCTAAGAAACAGAACCTAGTTGACACCTACTCTATAGTGGATTGGGAACATGAAACCATACCTACATGTTTTTAAGGCGAATATGAAGTATGGACCACCACCATTATGTTTTAAATGGAGTTACTACATTAAGTTATTCCACTAACAGGGGATTTAAAGCAACGATTTAAATCACCTTAAAAAGCCTAAAAGCGACACATATTGAATCTTTATAGCACATGACTACACTCTTATAATAGAAATCTAGTGAGTTGATGGATTTGGAGGATCAACATAATACTCTTAAGCATTTCAACATGACAATAAACTCATTGAACTTGTGCTAAAAAATAAGCTTGCAAAATAAATGAGTTGAATTTGAACTATGCATTATTTTTCTTAACACAATGCTAGCAAGTAAGCATGGCAACGGGGTAAAACACTGTCGATTTTTACACTCCTCGTCCCCAAATTCTACTCTTTGATAAATATTCGTTCTCTATTCCCATCCTCGACAAAGATAAAAAAAATTAAGCTCCAACCCAGTCCCAAATGAGTTCAGGTATCCTTGTTTCCATCTTTACAGTGGAAACTAATTTTTGATTAAAAATAATCCATTTCTCTAAACCAATATCTTGAATCTGGAATTTTCTCTAATCCCTAATAAACACTAACATACATTACAAACTAATAAAGTAAAATAATCCAAAAATCTCAAGTATATTTTAAATAATAAAATAGAAACTAAAATATTAGTGCATTAAGGATACTACTAATATTTTATATTATCAAAATCATATAATAAAGTAGATAGTGATATTTTAAACTACCATCAAATCAACCACATAACCTAAAATATTCTACTTTATTGTTCACTAAAATTGGTAACATAGGTAGATAAGTCGCCAACACCAATTTTGATATGAATAGGACTAGTTCAAGATGTATACTAGTGTTCCTATTATCCGACACTCACCCAATCTCTATCTTTTAAAACCATAGAAACCTCAAATCGAAACGTGAACCCAATCAAATCAAATTTCTCACGTCAAATTCACAGCGAGATTGGATAGGTACCTGCGAGTACAGGTTTTGTTGTCATGTTGACTAAAAAATTCCATCACATAACCTAACAAGAATATAAAGTTTGTTAGAAATTTTTACATTGTAGAATATATAGACGCTTGGAGTAGCCAATTTCTAACATTGTAGAATTAGGCCACATTACAAGAGAAAACACTCTTTCTATTCCTAAAGCATGACTTGGTGATCGATAATTATTAGAGTGATGATCAATGATAATCATAAAAGTGGTTATTGTTGGTCAAAATGGTTAGAGTCATAGTCACTTGTGATTAGATAAATGATTAAATTGGTTAACAAAGATGAAAGAAGTTGATAAGTAAAAGTTGTTAGAGTGCTCGTTGTTGATTATCAAAGTAGTCGTCAAAATTGTAGTAGATTGATGATCAAAATGCTAGTTGTATATATCCTGTGATGAAAAATGATGGGCGGATATGACTTTTATTTAAATAAAAACTAATTTAAAATAAAATAAAAAACTAGTAATTCAAATATTTTACCATTTTGTTTTTTTAATATAGTAACTTCTAAAATAAAATAAAAATACAAAAAATTGCAAACTCACCACCACCACACTTAAGAAGAAAAAGAATGCAGAACCAATTTAAGCAATTAAGTTGAAAACACTATACAAATCATGGAAATATATATCCACCAATCATTACTCACTATGTGGCATTACAATTTGTACGAACCAACACAAAAAAGAAACAAACCACTGGTTTCCGTTTCCGTTTCCTTTTCTTCCCAAACCAAACTTTACACACTCCCCACAATCTTAATTCTTTACAACATTCAAATCACTTTTTAGGGTTAATACTAATACTAATTAATTTCATTCTTTATTCCCAATCTCATAACTCAAAAAGTTTTGATCTTTCCTTTCAAATCATCGTTATCAAGATTTGATTTTCGTCAATCAAAATCAATCTTTTCATCTTCTTCAACCTCGCTCGCATTAACCCAGGTATGGGAATCTCTGATTTTGTTTCGTTTTCTTTGTGAATTGTGCAAGATTGTGTAGTATAGTACTATCTTCTTAGTTTTTTCTATTTTTGTTTTTTTCTACTTTTTTTTGTTGCCAGACATGGAAATGGGGGGTGGGAATAGTGCTCTTTGATTTTCATCGATTTCTGTTTTGTGGGTGTGTATGAATTTTGACTAAAGTTTAATTTTTTTTTTTTTTTTCAATCTTTAATTGATTAGGTTTTTGCTTATTTATGTGCATTTTAATATTTTATATTCTTGTCTCCGGAACATTGGTTTTGGTGGATATATCATGTTGCTGTTGTTATGTCATGTTTTGTATCTGTTTCTGAATAAGAGGGGGGCCAGGTTATTCATTTGCTAGGAGGAATTTTAGTGTAAGATTTAGGTGGGTTTGGTTCTGCGCTGACGAGAATTGATTTTGAGATAGTTGATTTTGTAGAATTGATTCTGATTAAAAGTGAGTTGGATGTAAAGTGATTTATGTTTGGATAAGTTTATGAAAAAGTGAGTTGAACAACAAATGCCAGTGTAAGATTTAGCGTGTGTTTGGTTCTGCGGTGACGAGAATTGATTTTGTAGAGTTGATGCCGATTAAAAGTGAGTTGGATGTAAAGTGATTTAAGTTTGGATAAATTTATATAAAAGTGAGTTCAATAACAAATATCAGTGTAAAATCACGTTTTTGGAGCTACAAATTCTAATTTCAAGTAGAATCAATTCTATTTTAGAAGAACCAAAAGCTTCAAAATCATTTGAAAACCAATTCTAAACCTCTAGAATTGTTTTTGACTCTTGTAAAAGGTAAACCTATTGTGTGGGTTAGTTATAGTTACTCTTTGATTTCACCGATTTACTATTGCGGGGATATGTATGAATTTTTCACTAAACTTTTTGTTTATGTTCAATCTTTAATTGATTAGGTTTTTGCATTTTTATGTTCTTGTCTCCGAAACATTGCTTTTGGTGGGTATATCGTGTTACTTTGGGTGGTTTTATTCATTTGTTAGGAGGAATTTTAGTGTAAGATTCAGTGGTTCAAGAAATGTGACTTATTCTTTGTGTTTTTGTTTTCAGATTTTTCTGCATAAATCTATTCAGGGTTTCATTGTAGGGAGTTAGATATCTTCCTTTGGTTTTTTTGAGTGTGGAGGAAAACCAGAAATTTTGGAGGTGGGAACTGTGATGCAATATTATTTACTCAGATGAAGTCGGAAAAAGGTTGGCGTTTAGGAAACATGGGTGATATGCAGATATTGCCCGGGTCTCGGCACCGTCCTCCCATCAGGAAGCCAACGTGGATTATTGTCTTGGTGTTACTTGTATGCGTGTTTCTAATCTGTGCTTATATGTATCCACCGCAAAGTAGTTCCGCCTGTTACATCTTCTCTTCTAGAGGATGCAAGCATTTTGCGGATTGGCTTCCACCTGTTCCAGCAAGAGAGTACACTGATGATGAGATTGCATCGCGTGTTGTGATTAAGGATATTTTGAGCTCACCGCCGGTTGTTTCTAGAAAATCGAAGATTGCCTTCATGTTTTTGTCACCTGGCTCTTTGCCACTTGAAAGATTGTGGGACAGCTTTTTCCAAGTAAGAATTTGCTACTTTACTTGTCTCTTTTGTTATATTCAAGCTATTGTTTCTCAGTGATAACCTGATAGGTTTGGAAGAAAGTTGATCACATAGAAAATCTGCCAGTTTAGTAGTATGGTTGATGTTCTGCATTTCTTTTATCAGTAAGAGATAAGATAAATGGTTGGCGGTGTGCTCAAATGACACTAGGAACTCCTCTATAGTTCAAATTCATTTATTTCTCTTCAATGATTCTTAATGTTTCGTAAAAGTACTATTACTATTAAGTTGTGTTGGGACTTCGGAGACTTTGAGATTGAGTGTGTCATTTTGCCAGTACCAGTTATTTGCATGAAAATTGCTACTGCTTTTTCAATTTTGGGTAATGATGTGCAAAGAAAACGGTTGCACTTGCATGATTTTAACACAGCATTTTCCAACGCGGCTCATGTTCCAGTTCTCCATATGAGAACTCTTGGAATTGTGACAATGATGTTCAGTCATAGGCATGAGCGCTTGCCTCAAAAGGTTATTTGATGCTTGGTATTTGACCTTCAAAATATACTGTGGCACAGATATACAATACAAATTATAAAATATGTTTTTCAAATAAACTCTTCGTAAATGTAGTGTAATAAATGAATATCTTAACATTTATTTTAGTAATTTCATTGGTTAGTACTTGGCTATCCATGCTTCTGAATCCTGCTCATTTGAAACATTCAATTACCTGGAAGGTGTTCTTCTTTTTGGCAGGGTCATGAAGGGAAGTTCTCTGTTTATGTGCATGCATCTAAGCATAAACCATTTCATGTGAGCCGTTATTTTGTCAATCGGGATATACGCAGTGACCAGGTACATATAGTCTTGTTACAGTTCACTTTACTATCATTTTTGAATTGTATTGTCTCATATGTTTGAGTTTATGTTCTTTTATAGAAATCATTCTTTAAATATCCGTGAATCTTGAGTTTTGATTATATGAAAATAGAATGTTATTGTTGACTTGAGAAATTAACTTGACCTGTAACTATTTAATGCATGGGTTTTGAAGTATATACTAATATTCCTCTACATCATATACATTCTATATTGTCCAGAGCAGAACGAAGTGTGAGTAGTCACATAGCCAGGCCATCTAAGATGCCATTGTTTTACACTGACAATCTAAAATAGAAATATAACACTATTGCACTCTTGTTAAATATGATATTAAATTGTAGCTTATATGTTTTATTCAATTCAGTAAGTATAACCTAAGCTCGTCTAGTCTTGGTTGTACTCCAAATTTACTTTATTTGGCTTGCTTTAGCAATTTTGTATCCTCATTGTGCTTAATCATAATAATTGCTGCAGACTGAAAGCATTTTAAAGTTCAACTGTTTTAGGTCTAATAATTGTAATCCTGATGGCAAGTGTGATTATCTGTCTACCAGTAGTATGTGGTTTTCTTGTAACCAGAAGTCATGTTGTTTGCAGGTGATTTGGGGAAAAATTTCAATGGTTGATGCAGAGAGACGGATATTAGCGAACGCCCTTCAAGATCCTGATAACCAGTACTTTGTTTTACTTTCTGACAGGTAAATGGGTTATGAGATTGCTTATATAATGCTGATTAAATACTTTTATTGGTTTAATTAAGACCTTGAGATTAATGATTTGAATAGAAACACCATTCGGGATTGAGCATTATGACAAAGTTTGATCCATGTAGCCAACCCCACTTAGTGGGATACTGCTTGGTTATTGTTGTTTTTGTACTATTGGTTTCATTAATTTTTTATTTTTTACGTTGATTTTTGCAGCTGTGTGCCTCTATATCATTTTGACTATATTTACACATACCTGATGCATACAAATATCAGCTATGTAGACTGGTATGTGAATTATCAAGCAAAATTATACAATAGGGTTTTTATTGAGTTGATTGTTCTTCTATCTGCTTTTTGCTATCAATCTGATGTCCTTTGCTTATACAAAACTTTACTTATTCTTATTAGCTTTAAGGATCCTGGTCCTCACGGGAATGGGAGGTACTCTGAGCGCATGTTACCTGAAGTTGAGGCCAAAGACTTTAGAAAGGGTGCACAGGTATATTCTTGCTGAAGCCATGTTGGAGATAGAATTCAGTATTTTAAATAGAAACTTTAAATATTATACACATAATGTAAAATTTGAACAGTGTTTGCACCAAAATTTAATTAGCCTCCAGCGTTTGTGAACTTCTCAATTAAATTAAGTTTTACTTTCTAACTTACAGAAAATCCCTTATATAAGTTGATAAGCTTGATGACAGTGAGCATCTCAAATTATTTACACTATCTCTTGTTTTTCCAATCAGTATCACCACACATCTATTCCATTCAGTGTTTTGTTTGATATATGTGCATGCTTGCAAGTTGCAACCCATTTAGTAGATTTGCTTATGCTTCATTGTTCAACTTCTTCTGCAGTGGTTTTCTATGAAGCGGCAGCATGCTGTTATAGTTATGGCTGATTACCTGTATTACTCAAAATTTCGAGCTTACTGTCAGGTAGAGTTATTTTTATATATTGCTGTCTTTAAAACATAAAGCAATTTTGTTTAATCTCATAACGGTTTGTTGACCATATTTATTTCTGGTTTAAATTGTCCTAGTCGTCAAGCTAAACAAGTTTATCATTTCATTTAATGAGGTTACGAGTGCCGGGCTTCTGATTTTCCATCATTTTACTCAAAAATATGCACCGAGTTTTGTGCAAGATGTTATTGAAACACAGTCTTTGTTGCTCTACAATGTTTTACCCTTAAAAACAAAACAAAAGTAGCAGTGTAGAGATATGACTACATGTATATGTAAAGACATCTAAGGAAAATTATAAACTACCTAGTGCCTAAAAAAATTCTAAAAGAATAGCAAAACAGAATGCCAATAGTATTCTTACCTTAGTTATCAGTTCAATGTTGCCTAGGATTATAAGGGTTTCTTTTGTAGTTTGGGAAGCAGTGTTCCTTGCAATGATTCAGGACTTCAAATTCCATAGGCAATATAGAACTTCCATATAAATGATCCATAACTATCTTATTTGCCAAGGTTTTTCGCTTAGATAGTTAAGATGATTAGACCATTTAGCTTTGTTGTGATGAATCAGAATTTTTGAATCCCTGATAAGAACTTCTGTCCCAACTAGGAAAGCATCACCTTATTGTCCTAGACAGCACAAAATAACATGCAAATGTGAAATATGAATTCAATATTAATGTGAGATTTGCTAATATCACAGCCGGGTTTCGAGGGGAGGAATTGCATTGCTGATGAACATTACTTGCCAACCTTCTTCCAGGTGAGAATTTCAGCTGTAATGTAGCTCTTTTGTCTTTTTTTAAACATTTTTCAGTCTTCAGCTAGTTAAACTTATGCATTTGGTTTTAGATTGTTGATCCTGGTGGAATTGCAAACTGGTCACTAACCCATGTTGACTGGTCTGAGAGAAAATGGCACCCAAAATCTTACAGGGCTGAGGATGTTACTTATGAGCTTTTGAAGAATATCACGGTATAGTTCTGCTGACACTAAATTTTATAATATTCATTCCTTTTGGCTAGAAGCAGGAAATCTGTCACCTTTTTTTCTTCATTTCATCTCTTTCTTGCAATAGAAACACAAGTCTGGGGCCGATTTCCCTAGATAAGAGTTACATACTTGTAGGCAACTCACTTGCATTCTTAGATCTTAGCAGGAGCGCCTGCGATTCTGGTTTAAAGGAAAATTCAATTTTTCTTTTTGCCACGGTTAGCAGTGTGACTTTGTGGTCAATTTTTCTTTTAGGAGAATTAAAAGAGACATCAAATTGAGGAACCAGTTATTCGTAGTAACGTTATTTTAGTTATTATTTTGGTGTTAAGTCAAGTATAGCTCTACTATGCAAGTATCTGCCAACTCAGCATTGCCTTTTCATTTTATCCTATGTTTCATGGATATTCACTGTAATCGTTCTATTTGCAGTCTGTCGATGTTAGTGTACACGTCACCAGTGATGACAAGGTATGCCATATGAAATATCTACTTATTTGTTGAGAATGAATGAACCAGCTTGATGTATTATTATCTTGTGTTTCTGCAGAAAGAAGTGCAAAGTTGGCCTTGCTTGTGGAACGGGATGCAGAAACCATGTTACCTATTTGCTAGGAAATTCACTCCTGAAACACTGGACACAGTGTTGCATCTATTTTCTAATTATTCAGCACCTTGAACTTGAATCCTCTTCAGCTAGCTTGATCGATTCTTTGGTCAGATAAGTTGTTGTTTTTGGCCCCATATTGGTTTCTCATACGACATGAGAGTTGTAAATTGCAGCATTATTGAGGCTTGATCGCCTGCCGGCCCCAGATATTAGGTGCAAGGTGTTTGGCATTGCAGTTAGAGTGGCCTGAGACATTGACAGGAGGCTAACGATGTAGCGTTTCCTAGGGAATTGTTGGATGACCGAACTAATAGTTTTATATTTAACATGGTAAATTTTGAGGGAAACATATCAGCTCGTCATCTAATGCTTGATGATCTTTTGTAAAACTTGCCTAGTATTAAGTTGAAAAAGTACGACGCCTTAGTGTCTTGCTACTCGAGTTCATTGCTCAATTCTTATGCTACACTATTTGATGCTATTGCTATATATTTTGCTGACACGATCTCTTTGTCAGTGTTTTTCTATCCTCCCTTGGTGTAAGCCTTTTGTAACATGTAAACTGAATTTAAAATTACAGTAAGATGTGTATCAGAAAAGAAAATAAACATTTGAAGTGAATTGCATTTTCGGAAACAATGGAAATGTTGAAATATTTTCATTATTTTCTGAAATGCATCATATCTTTGGCAAACATTTTGGAGTCTGATATGAGAGAAAAAAGAGCAAACATGAACCAAGGACAACTGCCAGCAAAACAACAACCACCTTGATTTTCAGGCAGCCTGCATGCTGGCCGCCGGCAAGTCATCCCTGGCTCAAATCTACTCTTTACACTTCCATACAAGACACTTTAAACATTAATATTGAGATTCATAGGTTCTCATATTTCAGTTCACTGCCTATCTATTACATTGAGCATATCATTATTTATAGGCAGAGAAGAGTTAAGGGTGGAATCAATGTTACATTACATCTCATCTCACAATTCACATAACTGATCATAAAGTTGATTCCCAAATACTTTGGAGCTAGATATGGCCCTACATTGCCATGCTATTTCTTA
This sequence comes from Vicia villosa, assembly GCF_029867415.1. Taxonomy (NCBI): domain Eukaryota; kingdom Viridiplantae; phylum Streptophyta; class Magnoliopsida; order Fabales; family Fabaceae; genus Vicia; species Vicia villosa. The sequence continues at coordinate 12,580,613 of NC_081180.1, read as the reverse complement.
TCCAAAACAATCTTTGTGTTGGAATCATTTTTCACTTTAGCCATTAACTAGGAACTTTCAAAAGTTGTATATTGTCTTCCACACAATTAGTTGACTGCATAAATGTATCTCAGTTTCTGGAACTTGGAAATGTGCAGTTGACTATATTTAGATTTTCTAGTTAAGAATTTGATTCAAAGTGAAATTAATCAAAAAATTCTTGCCGGTCATAGAATTTTGAAAAGCACGAGGGATAGTATGATTAACGCTCAGTTATGTTTTGTGTGTAAGTTTTTCTGTAAAGTCATTTTGTTTAAATATTATTCTATGTGGAAAATGAAGTAGCTTTTTTGAATATTTTTAAACAATATTTTGAATTAAACTTGGACAACAATATAGTTTATTACACATTTAATTATTAATATCAGTAATATTAGTAGTTGTTTTATCGGTCATATTTATTTATAAAGACCAAATTGCATCATTTCAAGGTTTCACTTCATTCTCACTCTCAAATTACTTTTCACTCAACCACTAATTTGAATGTTGGAGTACTAATCTTGCATGTTCATCCCTCCCCCGCACCAAAATTTTTGTGATATATGCACCAGAAATCTGATCCACTGCACCAAAAGCCTCGTCCTACATTTCTGAGCTCTATTCCGTGACGTAATCACTCATATATGGTTCCTTGAGCGCAATAACGGTGCCGTCTGTGAGAATTTAATGACTTATGCGAGGAGAATGGTGAAGATAAAAGAAGTTGTAGATGCGTGAGAAGAGCTCTTAAAGATTCACAACTGAAAAAATGGAACATGATAATCCCATAACTCCTTATATACCCCCCAAGAAAGATGAGCGATGTGATCCTCGACGTTGAGAAGCGTGAATTGCACCACCAACGATCGAGATCTCATCACACATTGTTCAAGAACACTCAAATGTCCCAGTACTCGAAGGAATCATTATTTAAACGAAGAAACACATGTTGTGATGTACCTCTGAAACGTTGCTAATTACGATGGAGATATTTAATGCACCTTTTTCCAAAGACATCAACGTTTCATCAACACTCTTTTATTTTCTTTTGGTGGAGAATATGGATTCAAATGGTTTATAGGGAGAGGGTTGAATAGACCTTCCCCAAAAATAGATTGATTTAAAAAATTATTTAAAAAAAGTTAGAGTTTAATAATTGTTTGAAAATATATATGTTGAAGAAGTCCCACATTGCTTAGTTTTGTGAAGGAAGAGGGAGTCCAAAGTTATATATAGGATTCAAGTTTTTCTTTATAAGATGCACCAGTCAAAATCACTTTAAACTTGTATTTGACTTTCTTTGTTATCTTATGCTCTTGTATTAGAGTGTTGTGAGATGTAGTTAAATATTTATTTTGGAGGGTGTGGTATACTGGGGGCCTAGGTTAGTTGAGGGTATAATATGTGTTGTAAAAATTATCACATAGTGTTATTCTCTGGTTGTCTATTGACAACGACCTTGATTTTTTCTTCGGTTTTGGAGTTTCCACGTTAATCTCTTGTGTTGTTATTTTGTTCCTCTTTTTTCTCTATGTTTGTTATTTTCCCAACAATTGGTATCAGATCTTTTGGTTTGACCCGGGGATAGGAGTTCTTAATATGCTCAGTGGTTGCAGCTTTGCTTGATGTGGTGTTATGAAAAAGTTGTTGAGTTGCAGTCACAAGTTCCACTGTGCAGTTTAGGCTAGAGAAAATTGATGGAAGCATTTTTTTGACTTGTGGAAAGTTTAAGTCAAAGATCTGTTGATACAATCAAGATTATACAAGAGGTGAGATTATGTCGATGGTTGAAGAGCTTGCTACCAACATGAAAGTTGCACCATAAAGTTTCAACTTGGTTTTCGGCATGTGAAAGTTCTTGAAGTGGTTTAATTTCAAGTGAAGTATACTCTTCTTTAGGTGGAGTATGATAGTTTTCAAAACTATGATTGTCGATGAAGACAATGTGAATTTTTTTGGAGTGGTGTAGCTTCAAGTGACTATACTCTTTATGGTGGAGTATGATTGTCTGTGAAGACAATGAAAATTAATGTATTATTTTCAATCAAGGTGGAGATTGTTTGGTTTGGTTGAAAATATATATGTTGAAAAAGTCACACATTGCTCAGTTTTGTGAAGGAAGAGGAAGTTCAAAGCTATATATAGGATTTAAATTTTTCTATACAAGATGCACCAGTCAAAAGCACTTTAAGCTTGTATTTGAATTTCTTTGTTCTCTTATGCTCTTGTATTAGAGTGTTGTGAGATGTAGTTAAATATTTGTTTTGGAGGGTATGGGTGTAATGAGGGCCTGAGTTAGTTGAAGGTATATTATGTGTTGTAAAAATTTTCACATAATGTTATTCTCTTGTTGTCTATTAACAAAGGCCTTGGGTTTTTCTCCGGTTTTGGAGTTTCCACGTTAATCTCTTGTGTTGTTATTTTGTTCTTTTTTTCTCTATGTTTGTTATTTTCCCAACAAGTACATCATACTTATAGTGGTTCGAAAATTCATCCTCACTTATGCCTATTTCACTCTCCAATGGTTGTCCATTAATAATTTTTTATTCCTCCACTATGACTTAGAAATAGTTACACTGATTCGTTTAGTACAATCACAATTCTAAATAATGCCGAAAATAAAGATCTTTGATCTGAATCCTTTTGAGTGTACATAATTTCTGACATTAAATTCTTGCAAAATATTTACTCAACTTTGATTTTAATCCTCCAATTTCAAGAATGTATCCCCAAGCTTATGCTCTGAAGCGACCCTTACTTGGTACTATCGTTTTTTAAGCTTTGAACTGTCTTAAAATGAGAAAAACTTCAACTTCGTCCGTAGGCTTCCACACAACTCTATCGAAGTGATCTTGGAGAGAATTTTTTTTCTGCTAAATTTGTCGATCCCAACCACAACCACACAAATCCCTGCCCATGAAATCCTTAAGAAATCTTCAGAAAACGTTAATCACAAATGATCCTCCTCACAAAAATCTCACACTGTAAGATGAGAATTTAATCAAAACAATAATGGATGCTAGAAGAGGGTTGAAGAGGAAGAAATATTTATGTTGCAAAACTCAAACCAAAATTCAAAACCCTTTTAAAAAGTTGAGAGAAAATGTGTGTTGTGAGTTCTAAATCATAGATTGCTTTTGAGAGATTTGAGAAAAAGATTTATAAATGTTTTGGAGATCAAACAAAAAAATGAGATAAAAAGAACATTTGATTCGAGTCACAAGCAAGAAGTATGAGTCGGGTCAAGAGAGTAAATGATTTGAATCAAGATCCAAGAATCAAGAAAAACTGCTCATATGATTCAAATCAACCCTTTTTTGATTTGAGTCATGTGATTCGAGTCAACTAGATCTGTGATTCGAATCAGGATCGCATAATCAAAATCCAAAGCTTGTTGTCAGAATTTAATTCGAGTCAAGTATGTCTATGAATCGAGTCAAACTTTTCTGATTTGAGTCATACTTTATTGTGATTCAAATCAAACTCACATAGGAAAAGTCCTATTTTTTTTAGAACTATGTGTTATTCGAGTCAGAAAGTCATGTGATTCAAATCAGACTCACATAAACAAAAGCCTGATTTTCCACACAAAGTTTGATTTGAGTCAGGAAGTCATGTGATTCGAATCTCATTTCAATATTTTCAAGTTTTCATCAAAGTGAAGTTCTATTATGAATCGGGACTTGACACGATCAAACCATTCTCAAATGTGCGTCTTGATTCAAACCTTCGACTATTTTACTAGAAATATATTGCTAACACTTCAATCAAACGATTTGATTTATGCGTGCGTAAAACCATTAAGCACTCAACCCTATAATGCTCAAGTATATGAGGAGACTTGACTACGACGAAATAAGCCAATAACTAAATTGACAAGCAACAAAACATAAATGGATAAAGCTTAGGAGGGAGAGCCAACTTCAATTTCTTCTACTAAAAGTCAGATTGAAGATGAACCCAACAAAGCCCTCTTTTTACGATATATAAATAAGGGCTTTGAGGCAACTGTTGCGGGCCAACCGCAAGACACACGAAAAGACCCAATAAAAAATGTTGAAGAAGCAGCCGCACGAAAAGATGGATCCTCATTCCTGCCGAGGACACACGATCACTCCTTCGAGTTTTCAACACACTATAATCATCACTTAACTTTTATTTACAAACTTAATTTTGTTTTAATGTACAAAAATACGTTGCTAAAGCTGAAAAGCAATATGTGTTGTATACCTTACATAATTCATAAATCTGATTATTAAACGATAATTTATCGAAAAAGTTAACTTTGTTATTGAAAATTAGAAATGGTGCCAAGAAGGAGAATATGGACAGGGAACATTGTTACTAATGCAGTGTACTATCTTATCTTGAATATGACACGTACGTTGCTAGGAACATATCATATAAATGCCCATACGATTTTGTTGTACAGTACTTACAATGCAAAGTACTCAATCAGAAAACCAATAATAAAGTCAAAATGTGATTCATGAGAATCTATGGTGAGAGATGAGTGAGAATAAATTCTGATATTGAAGAATGGGGTAGGAAAACCATTCATTAATTACTGTTTATTATTTTATATTCTATTCCCACAATAAGTAAATGAATGAATCAACACCAAAGTTTGGGAAGACTTATGGACTGATGTTGATTATACCTTATATTATAAATCAATCAACTTTGAACATGTGTTTAAAGTCAATGATTCTAAGTATTCACAATCTGTTTCTCCTATAAAATGGCCACAATATGTTGAACAATATATATAAAAATACATGGTAGCTTGTGATGAAATGTTACAAGTCTGGTTAAGTTAAATTGCATTTGAAAGTGTGAGTTATGAATGTAGAGAGAGTAGATATGAGTCAGGATGGCTTGCCGGCGACATGCATAAAGTTGAGGTTGTTGCCGGGGGCCTTCCTGTCTCACATTTGCCCACTTTCCAATTAATATTAGACCTCTAACAGATCTTAATACACCTTAAAGTGCATTGATCTACAATAATTCTGACACTTAAGTTTTCTCATCTTCATTAGCATTTACAAAATGCTTAGATTCTTTGGGTACAGAAGCTATGGCTTATTTGAAGTTTTATTTAATATGTTCTGTTAGGTGGTAGATTGTTTGTTTCAGGTAAAGTGCTTTTTGAAGGTTTTTTCAGGGAAACTGATAAAGGGTACATTTTAATTAAAGATTGGATTATGCTAACCTTAAATTTTTTTGTAATATTTAGGAATGTTGATATGCAAGGATATAAAAAGATGCTTATCTTATTAATCTGCATCGAAGTTTAACAAATTCTCTATCTTCTTTGAACCATGATGTTTGTTTTATGCTTACCAATCATATATAAATACCGGATAAGTAAGGGCGCAATAATTACTAACACACAAGTAGGTGTTGGTGATTTTAGTATCATCAATGCATTTTGGTAGTAATGTGATTTACTATAGGCCAATGCAATTATGCGTTAAGTTTGAAACGAGTTAGGGTAGTGCGGAGTGCACGCTCGTCGAGCCAAACGTGTAATTGAATATGAGTAATAGAAACGGGGTTCCAAGGGGCGTAGCCCCTGGCGGGGTGCGGGGCAGCGCCCCGTCGGGGTCCAAGGGGCGGAGCCCCTGGCGGGGTGCGGGCCAGCGCCCTGCCGGGGTCCAAGGGGCAGCGCCCCTGGCTGGGGTCCCCTTTCCCAACGAACATAACAATTCGGTTTGAATAGTTGCACCCGTTCCAACAGACATAACTGTTTCCGAAAAGGTGTGTCCTTTCGTCTCTATTATTGGTCTCCTATATAAGGAGTCTTTTGGTCTCAATTTGGTTTACGAAATTACACACTTCCTCTCTACATTCTGATCTGTTCTCCATTGTCAGAAACATATCGTTCTTCAAGAATTATCCCCGCAAAGATTTCGTGAACCCAGACAAAGAATAGGGTCGAAATACTTTGTTCGGAAAGTGAACAAACACGATTCTTGAAGATATCCAGGATTATCATACCAAATATCTAACAGTAGGTATGTATTTTTGAGCGCCACATAGAAGCACCGTCTTCCTTTCGTAAGACCATTGATCACTAAAGGCTGTCTGCATGTCATGCCGGACATGCCAAAGACAATTATAACCTGTCTTATCTATAAAAGTTTAAATCCGAGTCACAAGTATATTTTCACTCACATTTGTAAAAGTTTCACCCTCAATCTTGCTGACTTATAGCATCAAAGTGCTACTTTTTGTAGACACCTCTTCTAATCGTTGGAGAATAGTCTCCACCGTATTGGAAGCCTTAACCATGGTAGTTGTCATTAATCTTTCATAAATTCTTTATTTCAGTATAGAATAGTTGCGCCATTTTGGGAGTCGTGTTTTGATTCTTGTGGATTTCTTTTCCGATTCTTTTAAATTTTCTCAATTGCATCACCACAATCGTTTTCTATTACGACTTTGAGCAACTGTAATTATTTTCTAATCGTTTTTCTATTACACCTCTGATGGCTGATTCGAAAGAAGTAGACAATCGAAGCACAACTAACGATCTTCGATAAACTGTTCAGATTCTTCCAGACAATGCTTCAACATTTCATTCTCCCGTAAGTGAAGAACATAGTCAACAACAAGATCCTCAAGCTTCAAGGATGATTACTCTACCATCAATTCAAGAAACTCGTCCAATTCATTCATTTGAAAATCATATTTCTCTACCTCACTTCTCATTTCCTCCGCCATTACATGATCTCAAACAACTCCAAACATCTCACAGGGTAGTGGTAAGATTGAAAGATATAAATAAAAATAAGAGCAAGTCAGATATCTCCAGGAAGCAAACATTGGAAAAGATAAATAATACGAGAAAAGAAAAAAATATGAGAATATGAAGATATAGGCTAAGAAATACCACACTAGATATTATCCTAGTTCGACCTTAAATCACGCGACCTACTCGGGTCCCAAGAATTTTCTCTTAAGGTTTTCACTAAAACTAACTTGAGATTTTGCACATCATCAACCCAACAACCTTATACAACTTGACTTTTTGCACATGATCAACCCAACAATCTTACACCAACAATTTGAACTTTTGTACAAGATCATCCCAACAACCTTACACAAATACCTTGAGCTTTTACACAGGTTCATCCCAACAACCTTAAGCCAAAATTTTAGCAGGTTTAACTATTTTTTGTCTTTGAAGAGTAAATAAGACATGGTGGAGAAGGCATCACTATCGATCGACTCTAGAATTTCTCACTAATGCTAAAGATTATTATTTTTTATAGACAACGAGATCTTGGAAATTAAGTATTTCTACACGGATGAGGATAGACCGGAACTAGTGTACCAGGAGGTGAGACCGCCATCACACTGGTATGTTGAGTTCCTCAAAGGTGACATACCTATATGCGGAAATTTTGATATGTGTGGTTTGTCTATATATTATTATTTGTTCTCCCGAATGTGGGTTACTCTTCCTTTCAACAATTTTGAATTTTAAATTTTAAATCATTTAAAAAACTCCCCTATCAATTGCATCCCATAATTTGGCCTATATGAAATCTTTCCACTACTAGTTTAAGTACAATAATAGCTTGCCCATGTCGGTCTTGTTCTTCCACCAATTACATGTGTTAAGGAAGTATGTTAACCCCAACCACCCATAAGGGTTGATATCTCTGAAGAAATGTCTTAAGGTTTTTGAAGTTTATGAGGATTCCTTCAAGAATTTCTAGCTAGGATAAGTAAATTTTTGTGTGCCCCTCAACCTTACTTCATGTGAAAGTCTCTGTGATGTTCCAACAGGGGTGCTTGTAGATAAAGGAAAATGGGAATAATGTAGAAAAGTGAAGAGATTATATGATGAAAGGGATGCCTTGAATAAGTATTTGGATACCTCTAATGGAGATAAGGTGAAGACCCTTAAAAGGGAAAAATGATGAATAAAAAATGTGATGTTGTCAACGTCACTATTTTATTCATCAATAATCCTCACTTTAAAGCTAATAATAAAGATTTGGGGGTAACTGTTCATGACTGACCAATGATCCATAAAGACCGACTCAATCCATATACCCAATCTAGTAAGGGCACACTAATAACTTACACACAAGTAAACCCACAACTCTGGACGCTGCAAAAGGGCACAACCCTCCTTCCATCAAGTTCGTTGATCTACATCCAATGACTCTCTGCATGTCATGTCGTGTGAATCAGAGACATTTATAATTGTCTCGTCTATGTAAGCAGAGCTCTAAATTACACCCATGCACACTTTCACTCACACTTGAAAAATTTCACCTCAATCTCATATTAAGTTGAGCGTTAGAGTACAAATATTTTTGCAGATACCTCATCTATTGGATGAACCCTCACCACTTCGCAGGAGCCCTTAACTACAATGGTCGTTATCAACTTTTCACACATTCTTTTGAAACCCGACTGTCACTGATCGAGGGAGACATAATTGTAGTGAAGGTACAAGAGCATGGAAAACAACATACGCGGGGCGTATAAAACATTGACAAGAAGAAGTTAGGAAGTCAACATAATTTGTTTTCTATTAATATTGTCCAATCTTTTGAATGTTAAGACTTGTAAATATATGTTTTTATTGAATTATTGTTATGTTAATAGAGTTAAGAACTTAGTTCAAAAATAAAAAATAAATTCCATTATGTTTATCGGTTTTTTATAAAATTTGAAAAAAATATGTGAAACCGGATTTTTAATATATTTGATAAACCATATTACTTGTTCGGATTTTTTTAGAATATTCAGTATACTGTGTCATTTCTTGGATTTTTTTTAGAACATCGGTATAGCAGGTTGATTCTCAGTTTTTTTTTAAAAAAAAATGTCTAACATCGGATTTTTCCAAAAGTTCTAATATATTATCATGTTTTTTACAAAAATTTGGAAAATTTAACCAAAACAATTGGGTTAAACCAATTTTTTTTTTTTTAAAATACAGTAAATCTTCAAGACTTTCTTAAAAAATTGATTTTTTTTGAGAAAATCTGATAAAAACTCATTAATTTTTTTAGAATACAACGATTTTATTAAAATTCCAATTTAGCCCTCCAAAACTCCGGTACATCGCAAATTTTTTTAAAAAAAGTCAAAAATTATATTTTTCTTTATTAGAGATATTTTGATAAAAGTGTAAAGTTTGGAATGCCAGGTAAAAAAAATAAGGGTAACAGGACAAAATCTCTTATTTAACCATCATGCTCTTATGAAATAATTTATTTCAATTTGCACTTTGCAACTTTGCATATTTGTGTTAGTATCCTACATCAGAGTTATAGACACACCTAATTCTCTTCAAGAGGAATATTGCTATGATTACTAATATTTTCTTAAATTTTATATTATTCCTGTAAACTCATTATATAATATTATATTAATGAACATCCTTAAACAAAGGAACAAACAAATCAACAGAACTGGTTTCTCATAATATTTACAAACTCAATGAAATCAATTCTCCCATCATGATTCTCATCAAATCTCTGGATCATCTTTTCACAGTTCTCAAACTCTAACCCTTCCTTCAATCCCAAAATAGCAAGAACTCTTTGCAACTCCATTGCATCAATAAAGCCATCTTTATTCTCATCAAAAACATCAAAAGCTTGCTTCACTTCCACCAAGCTTGGCTCATTCTCCTCAAACACTTCACAAAGCTCCTTGGAACCATACTTTTCATCAAGCTCCTCACTTTCTGTGCTGCAAGAAAATCCCATTCTTTCCATTATCATCTTCACTTCATCTCTTTCTATAATCATCTCACTCTCACCACTTTCTCTTCTAGCATTTGACTCATTAGATTCTGAAATTTTCTTCTCCACTCTTACCTCTGAGGGGCTATCATATTGAAGTTGGCAAAAAAGATAAAACCATAAAGTTGAGAAAAACTTGTGGATTCTTTTGAAATATGTTAAACCTAGGAAAAGGTCTATGAAACCAAACAAGGGAGAAGTTGATGTCTCATCTGCAAAAAAATAGTCAATTTGAGAAAGAACCATGGTTAAACACTTAAACCTAAACTTAAGAGTTAAGATTATCAAGTTTTTATTAAGCTAATGAAGATGAGAAAACTTGTAATGGTTTAAGAGGGTGGATGAAGAGATGGTTATATAAGTGAGAAGATGGAACTTGGAAGAATGGAGAAGCTAAATTTGTCATCATGGAAAGAGGGAGGAAGGTGCATGGATATGAGAAGAGGTGGGAAGAATATGCTATAATAAAAAATAATATAAAACTATGGTTATTTCATTGACAACATCATAGGAAGTTTCCTGTTTCTAAATTGAAGCAGACATGGAATTTTGACTATTGGCATGTTTTATGGTCATCGTCATCAATATTAATTTCTTATATGACTTTTTTCATTTTTGTGGTCAATAGGATATGGAAAAGACAAAAAGTTGAGTACTTTCCTGGAAGTCACTTAAGCACTGAGATTTGGCTTGCCTAACAATTTAATATTGTCCATGTTCCACACCAAATCAATATTTCCTCGTATTATAAGCATAGAGAAATTTATGGGAAGCTTTATATACATTATACACGTATACATGACACATAATCTCCACCTTTAAAATTTAATAATTTAAATTTATTTTCATATTCTCACATAAAAATGACATATATATATATATATATATATATATATATATATATATATATATATATATATATATATATATATATATATATATAAATATAGAGGTTAAAGGTAGTGCACTGACAGTGTAAAAAAGTTTTACACTATCATCCAATAGAAACAAATTGTTTTGCCATGTCATATAAGATTTTTTAAAATTACAGTCTGACTTGTCCTGATTCATGGTGGCGATTGATTGACAGTGTAAAACTTTTTTACACTGTCAGTGCATCACCCATTTTCTCATATATATATATATATATATATATATATATATATATATATATATATATATATATATATATATATATATATATATATATATATATATATATATATATATATATATAATTTTTAGATATGAGATGCATGAATCCGCGATATTATTCATTTTAAAATATATTTTATTAAAAAAAGTTATATTTTATAAAATAAATATATATAAAAAGTAAGTTTATTTAAAATAAATACAGATATAATTGATGGCTTATAATATACTTGATAATTAACAAATAAAGTTATATGTTGTTAGTTTTTTCTTTTAATTTAATCACATTCAATTATATATAATTTATGAGAATATTTCAACCCACCCCATAATACTCTTGGGTATCCGGCGCAATTACATTTATGCCCTCTGTTTTCGTAGATATATTTTCGGAAGCACATTTTTTTCTTTCAAAATTTAGGTTTTTTCGGAGATGAATCTACAAAACTATTTTAAATTGGGAAACATTTGGAAAAACTCTCAAATAATTCTGTTAAAAAAAAAGGTTCCATAGATGTATCTACGGAACAAATCAACGTAAAATCAAAAAAAGTTACTTCCAGAAATACACCCTCGAAAGTAGAAGGACAAATTTGGCATCACACACTAAATCCTATCTATTGATAGAAAGATCTTTGTCAAAAATCGGACTTTGCCTTTAGGAATTCCTCAAACTCATATCCAAGGCAGCTTACCACAAGCACCCCACCTATTACTTGGGGTTCGCCTTTTTAATCAAACAAAGTTAGTATAAGTAGTAGGGGCTTCATAGCTACTTTCATTCTAAAAGAAATCGAAGAATCAACCTTTAGTCAATAGGAGCCCCGCGGCCTCTTTGCGACCTCATCACTTCAAAGCGCAAATCCATTTCTTTCGGAATAATCGGGCGGAGCACATCTTTGGTACTTCTGTAGGCAAGCTTTTTGATAGTTACTTTTTTTGTTTTGTAGGGCGACGCGTGGTGTGTGAGAAATTTTTAGGGTGAGATAAGATATTCTCTAATTTATTAAGATTAGTATTTAAAACCGAAATCACTTCTTACTAAAATTCAAATTTAAAACTATTTAAAAATTTAATTATGGTCATATAGTTGGTCGTTTTTATGAATTTAATTTTAAATAAATTATTTATAAAATTTGATTTAGAGTCATTTATTTTTTAAATCCCTTTTTGAAATGAGTTATTTTTTAGTTTAAAACCAGTTATTTTTTAAATATGAATTTCTTGAACATTTTTTAAAATAAAATAGACATTTTTTTAAAAGAAAAAAAGAAGTTAATTAGGCCAAACACACATCCATACAGTTACACACAATACACAATGTAGACACATATTTTTCTAAAAGCAAATAATTATATTTATAAAGAACGTATCAAAGTTCAAAGTAACGGCATAAGAGGTACCAGGCAACATCAACAAATAAACAAAAATAACAATCAAACAAACTCACCAACACTAAAAAAAATAAAGCACCAGTACAAAGAAAACAAAAGACCAATGCAGGCATCAAAAGACTCGGTCCATTTGTTTTGACTTTTTTAAAAGATTATTTTTATAATGTTACATTATTTTATGAAAAAAAAATTTACAAAGAAATTTTTTATAAAAGCTTCAAATGAAAATTTTGTTTGAATAGTTATTCTTAAAATGTGATTTTAGGTATTTCATTTATTTATAAGAAAAGAATTGGATATCAAAATTTCAAAAAATCACTTAACTTTGAAGCTATTTCAAATAGATTTTCATAAAAATCATTTTTGAAATACAACATTTTAAAAAAATTGTGATTTTGACTAAGTTTTGGTCTTCAATAATATGTGTTTATGTTATACGATGTAAAAATTAGTATTTCATTTTAGGACGGGCTTAAGGCGGGATGGATTGAACGAATAGGCGGGACAGACTTTGGCGGACAACAAGTTTTAGCAGACGGTAGACTTTAACAAGCCAGACTTTAGAGGGCGATGGACTCGAAATTCAAACCCAACCTATCATTTTTTAGCAGGTATGCGGGCTGATCCGGCGGACCACGACCTATTTTGTCATCCCTTATGTCAAAAATTCACCAAGTTAGTTTTGGTTTAGTTTTCGTTTTATAGTGGTACATTGTTTTTTTAAATTTATATATGAGATTGTTTTCTTGATTTTATGTTGATACATTGTTTGCTTAAATGTGGACTATGCTTATTTGGTGCAAAGAGATTCCTCCCTTCAAATCTCTTCTCTCTTGGAGGCTCTCTCAAGACAATCTACCAACTGATGAAAATTTTTTAGATAAAGATATTTTCCTTCCATCTATGTGCTCCTTTTGTTCTTGTCAGTAATAATTGACTCATCATCCATTCTTCTAATGTATTTTTTTTCCAAAACATTTGGAAGTGGCTGCAAAACATATTATCATATCATATTCCTCTCATTTCAACTGAGATATGGAACACATGTAATGAAAGTTGTTATCCTCAGTATAAGATTGTGGTATTGGCTGCAATTTCTTTGGCCTCATCCAAAATTTCTCTTTCAGGTAACTTGACTAACAAGGTAATCTCTTCTTCTATTAAAGAATTTCGAATTCTAAGTACTTGCAGTATTGATGGAGTCTCTCTAGATTCCCCTGGTCTTTCCTCTCGTGGGGGGCTGATCAGGAACAATTCTAGCGACTGAGTAGGTTGCTTTGCAGTTAATATTGGAATTTGCGATGCCTTATTTGTAGAATTAATAGGTGCTATTACTGCTATTGAAGTTGCTTGCAGTTGAAGTTGAAAAAATTTATGGCTAAAAACCTACCAAAATTCGTAGAGAGGGCCTTTTCTTCCAAGACTTCAAGCCAATAAGAAATTAGAAACTGCATATTTCAAATTAGAAACATGAATTTCATAGTTTCTCATATAGTTCGGAAAGGAAACTCCTGTGCGGATACCCTTGCAAACATCAGTCTATTTTCACGTGGTGAAATGAACCTCCGCCTCAGCTTTCGACAAATCTTTATTGTAATATGTTTGATTTCGTTAAGCTTAGAGATTCTCAAGAGATCTCTTGAGGGTTTTGGCACCATGTCCCCCTCCTTTGTAGCATCTTTCTTTTTCTTTAATATATTAGGGTGTTGCAAGCCTTCTGCACATCAGCTATAAAAAATTGTTTTCTTAAATATATATATAAGAATGTTTTTTTAGTTGGGTCATGCTAACGAGTGTTGCGACAATAATTCTTTAAAGGTATCAAATAAAAAGATAATATTTAAAAAAAATCAATTATTTCAATTTCTGGTAAGTTAAAGACACGCATTTTCAAAAAGAATTTACCACTTTAAACATTTGATCACTGTAGCACAATACAGTATCATAAACAATTGATTAATAAAAAAATGATTTAATTAGATAAAATTTATTTTTAATTTTAGAATGATAGCATGATATTTTATTCTTGTTTATGAAGTAAATAAAAAAATTCACAAAATCAAAATTCAATATTTTATTTTTTAATAATCTAAACTATTGTGCTAATAATATTTTTTATTTAAAACAAGCTCATAACAAAATATTATTAAAATTATAGCATATTAAAAAAATTTAACACCTCTCTGAAATTTCTCAACTATATTTATAAAAATAATATAGAATAAATAATCAAATTCATTTGTAGAAATAACATACTTATAATAATAAGGAATTTTTTGTTTTAATGAAAATAATAATACTATAGAAAAATGTGGTTCAAAAAAATATGTAATAGATTGTGAGGGTTGTAACTGAAATGAGTGGAAAACTTCTTTTATTTTAAAATTGAAATAAAATTTAAATGATATATTTTTATATAAGTTAGTAACAATGATTATCATTCTTGTGGGGGGCAAGAGCCCCCAAACTCCATAACATAGATCCACCCTTGACTACAACGAAAAATGTTTTTTATTTCAGTTTAAAAAGAGGTTTTACTTCGGTTTCTCATATGAGGTAACGAAGGACGTCATAAAAAGTTTTGGAGTCTTATTTCAATTTTAAAACAACCGACGGGTAATGTGTAAAAGTCATGGATTTGGTCCTCAGGAAGATCCTTGTTACAATTCTAAAATGACAAAAACACCTTTTCTCTTGGTTTTAACTTTCAACCGAAGGGTGTAATACTTTTTCACCTCGGTTTTGACATAAAATCGACGGGTAAAATACGATCGAGTTTATTAAATCTAATGTAGATTGCTTATTTCACAAAACCCTAACTGAACATATAACGTCTCAAAGTTAGTTAGAAAATATGAACAATTGTGTTATATTTGAATACCAATTTACACTGATTAATGTTGTTCAAGCATTTTACAACTCATCATTCTTCTCACGTTCTTTAATGGTTAAAATATCTTCAATATCTCAAATTCTTTATTCAACACTTTCTTTTCAACTAATTTATTCTTAAAAGCATAAAATATATTCTTTAAAAAATGAACCAGTGTGGAAAAAAAGTTAAACGGAAACTAGAAATATATTTGAGAGATTTTAACTATAAAAGAACATGAGATGAATGATGAGTTGCATAATGTTAGAACAAATTAATCAGTGTAAGATATGTTTCAAATACAACATTTCATTTGATTATTTCCAAAATCAATTTAATAGGATATATGTTCAAAGAGGGATTAGTGAAACAAACAATCGACATTAGATATAATAAACTCAACTCGACGAAACAAGATGAGAGTTGCACAAAGAATCACAAAAAACATAAAATCAATATCAATATCAATTTAAAACTCAAACTAGATAACAACAACTAAACTACAACATATATATATTTTCATAACTTTGGATAGTAGAACAACTAAACAACAACAACAACAACAATAACACGAATAACATGTCTCAACAACAACAATATAAAACCTTTAGGGTCTCAACAACAACATCAACAACAAGATAAAACTTGTTCTGGACTGGGCCTGTGGCTGGCTCATTGTCGAGCACAGCCCAATCCAACTCTATGTCGAGGACGGCCCAAAGCGCTGGCCCAATCCATTGGGGTTAGTGGAGAGCACTTCCCCACGTGCTGCTCTCCCGAGGACATGTCATCAACCTAATCCACAAATCTTGCGTGACTGGTAAGACCGCCTTGCCCTTCGCAACGGTCTAGTTCGTCCACTTCTCGGGGATTGCTGGAGCGGTTGACCCAGGAAGATGAGCACGCGCTGCTCATCTTCACATTCACGTGGGAATCCTGGAAGGCATCCATTATGGGCCTGGATTCTCAGCCCATAACAGAGACTATTGGCCAAGCGATGGGGCTCATTATAAATACCCTCCTCCGCAGGAGGGTTAGGTATTCAATTCTAAAATCCTTACCCATTTAACTCTTCACATGAACTAACTTAAGCATCGGAGTGTATGCAGGTACACCCCTCCTCCCTTGATTGTTCAAGCCTACAACGTGTTGTCGACCACATACTTTCTGATCACATGTAAGATCAAAAAATGTATAACAACATATATTTAAACAACAACAACTACAACTACAACAAGAAGATAAATAAACCTATAACATAAATATGTTTAAACAACAACAAAATAAAACATTTAGGGTTTCGGATTTCAACAACAACAAAAAGAATATGAGAAGTGATGTTTAACGTACAAGATCTTTGAAGAAGAAGTGAAAGAAAATGATTTGAATATTTGAATAAGAAACGAGAGCCCTAAACACATATCATCTTCATATTGAAGATGATATGTGTTTATGACTCTTATTGTTTAGGGCTCGGTTGTTAAGGGATCTTCGTCGGGGTTCCGTTTGTGTTGCTTAGCAAAGTGAAATTGAAATCTACAAGTTAAAACTATATAAATCAGAGAAACAAATTCACCTCGGTTAAAAAACAAAACCGAGGTGAAAAGTGGCGTATTTTTAGATTAAAAATAAAATATTCAGGAAAGCGCCACTTTTAATGAATTAAAAACATAATATGAAGCTATTAGGATTTGAAGCATGTACACTAAAATAGTTTACCCCTCGATTTTATAAAAAACCGACGAAATAGATTGGATATTTTTTTAAGAAAAAAAAACATGGAACGTCAATGAATTATACCTCTTTTTTATATATGAGATGTAATTGTTGTCATAAAAGTAGTTTTTCTAGTAGTGATTAGAGATAGAGGAAATACCTTCTCTAGCATAGCATAAATATGGATGACCTTCATCTTACACAATTTACATAAAAAAGTCACACTTCTTCCGCAAACCTCTATACAACCCAACTTATTTCGTATATAATAAATAATCAAGAGATAGACATATCTAGGATTATTTCTAATAAGATATGGGACATCATAAATTCAAATACCAAACCTCCGCTAGCTTTTTCATGATTAATCAGAGAGTTATCTAGGGAATATCATGTAGATTTTTTAGATTTCTAGCACTTGCGCATGTGTTCAAGCCTGAATGAGGATTATGTGCTTCACTATTGTATGGGGAGAACTCGTAGAGCACAAAATCATCTAACTAATCCACTAGATGCTAACCCCACAACATCAACAAGGATAAAACTATAATTTTTTATCTGATTTAAACTATGGTTTTTTTTTATCTGCTTTAATTTGAACAAATTAATTTTTTTTGTGTTATGATTTCAAGATGATCAAAGACATGAACTTGAATATTTTGTTCATTTTTTCCAAGACATGAACTTGTTTTAAGTTCTAGTTCTAGTGCATGAATATTTTAGGACAACAATTTGAAAATTTTTGAAACCTGCGATTCTGTATGAGATTGTTTATCTGTCATAGCTTATGATGCAGATGTTTCAATAGACAAAAAACAAAAAAAATGTTGAAAAATGCAATGATGCATATGTTCTCGATAGGCGAGCTTATATTCTCTCTAGGTGAAACATGTGCATCAGGCATGTTTTTGGCAAGAATTAGAATCAAACGACATGATTAAATGTTTTGGTTTAAATCATTCATTAATTCATGATTATCTATGAATGATAGTGTCATACTCTAATTTTTACCCCTAAGATTTCATCTATCATTCATTTGCATTTGAACAAGATCACAAGCATGGTTCTCTTCTATACCTTTTATCTTTGGGTTAACAAGTGAACTGTGTTATTTTCTTTCTGCATCTTCCTTTATATTGTTCATTGTCCTGTCTGTTGTTACGATGTCTTAACATCGAGCTTGACATTGTGTTTGACATCTCAGTGTTGTGACATCGTATACAACATCTATCTTGTAAAGTTTCAGAATTTCACTATCGAATTGGACAATAGGCTGGGAGATCTTATATTAGATGATACGATTGATTTCACGATATTAATTTAGATATAAACCACAAACACACAACGATAGGTTGTAATATTAATTGCTGATTATAAATACATATTACTGATCACAATAGCACACTAATATAGAACGATGAAATCAAACCCTAGCAACCTTTCTCGTCTAACAAAACTCCAGTCTTATTTACCATTATTTTAGTATAAAGTTCTTACCACAAACAACTTTTACAAACTTTTTTTACTATCATCAAAACTATTGAATGACTTTTGAAATAACATTAGTCTATGTGGAGACAATAATCTAAATTGTTTCTACTATACTGCGAACAACAATGATTTTTATTAAAAAAAATTATAATTCATATATTATAATTGTTCTATTTTTTCCATAAAAAATATCAAACAAATATTAAATAGTTTTGATAAATTATTTATAACTAATTGAGTTTTGATAAATTATTTATATGAGAAATAATAATGTTAATTATTTATAAAATATATTGATCTGTTTGTAAAAAACCATTCACATAGTTGTGAAGTTAGTGAGACGCGGGCAAGTTTAGGATGTGATATTATTTGACCAATCACTTTGATGAGATGATACATGCAAGCACTTTGACATCCAGATAAATTTATATCAGATGTTAAAGATATTTTATTTAAAAGATATGTATATCTTAATTTGACGTTTTACTTCTCCTTTTATAGTTGTTTCTAGGATTTTTAGAGTTTAGAATCTTTCAATGTACGACTATATTGTTTATATAGACAAATATTAGAGTAAACTTTATTCTATCATAAAAAAAAAAAACCCTCCTACTAAAATTTTTTCGAGTTAGGTGGTTTTCTATGGTAGGTCTAAACTTATTCTTGAAGACCTGAAATTTTCCTTGAGTCTATAGTTGAAGATATGCCATATTCTTATTTTACATTAATATATGATGTCTTAGTGGTGTGTTAAATTGAACGGCCTCTCAGTTTTAATGAATCATTATTGGATTGTGTGTTATTTGACTATGAGTTACTCAGTATTTTTGAATTAGGAGTATAGTTTCGGTCTAGATGAAAATATATATTAATATTCAATGATTAGTTAGTTCTGTAATGATTAACGCTGAACTTGATATAAAAAACTACTCACAACTACGATAAATATATATATATATATAAATATATATATATATATATATATATATATATATATATATATATATATATATATATTTTTTTTTTTAAATTTATAAATTACATCAATATCTCATATATCAATGTTTTATGTAGACTATTAAAAATATTTTAAAGAGTATTCTTTAAAGAATAATAATTTATATTACAAAGATTCTTATTTTAATTAAAAAATATTTTAAAAAATATTATTTAACAAATTAATTAGTATAATATAATTATTTTTATTTTAGCTGCTAAAAAAACATTAATTTTTACTGACTATTTATTAACTAATATTTATGTGCTCCAACAATTTGTTAATGATTTATTTTCAAAAACTAGTTTATCAAAATTATAATTTATATTTTTTTACTATTATTTTTATTTTTATGTTAACAATATTAAAAAATGTTAATTTAATTTTTTTTAGTTATAAATTTTTATTTTATATAAAATTTGCATAATAAAATAAAATAATTTTTTATTTAAAAATATTAAATGATTAAGTTTAACATATTAATTAATATTTAATTTTTGGTCAAAAAATGTAAAATAAAATAAAAATAATATTAAAATATACAATAAATAATTTATATAAAAATTAAAATGTTTCAAAAAGATAGACAAAGTTAGTTTTTGTTTTATAACTATTGTTTTGATTGTTTTGCTTTTATGATGATAGATTGTTTTCTTAATGGTTTTATGATGGTACATTGTTTTCTTAAATATATATTGAATAACATATAATTTATTTTTGTGTAATTTTTTATTTTTAAATATCTATTAGCGACTTTTATCCATTGCATTCCATGTAATTCCAATTCTAGCAACTTTGCTTTGGTCCACCTTAATATAGTCCAGCTTCTTATCATTGTAAAATATTTTCTTTTATAAAGAAAATTAAGAAAAGTAAATCAAATTGACTCATGAAAAAACATTAAATAAAATTTAAATCTAAATCGTCTCAAATTAGTCTTAAATTTTAAATAGATTTGTCGCTGATAAAAAAAATCAATAATAATTTTGTTTAATTACAATTTAGTAGTGACAATAACAATATTTTATAAATTATAATATATTAATAAATTATAATAATTGTAACAAATTTTAAATTTTGTAAAATAACTCTTCTTGCCTTGAAAGAAAACTTTAATAACACATATAGACATAAAAATACTTATCATAATATAATAGAAAAAATATATATAATTACCAAAAATTTGTTTATTGACATATAACTTGTATATGACTGTGGTTTTCATAATATTGCAAACTCAAGATGAGCCCTGAAAGCAGCACATGAGAAGAAAAAAGCAAAATGTAGCCAAGAACAACTTGCCGGCAGCAGAGATCACCACCAACACATGATAATATTTATCTCCGGCAAGTCATCCTTGGCTGCACTCTACTTCATGCTTCTTCATGTGAGTTTAGAGGACCAGAAATTAGAATAACAATCCAAACATGTCTAGAAGAGTTGTAGTGAAGCATTGTTAGGTTGGGTGAGAGCTTATATAGGCATAATATAAGAGAAATATTAGAATAAGACACTTGATCGGTTCGGTACTTTTCATGCATTTTCTGAGTCACCGACTTTCCAGAAAAAGATCATACTTTATTAAACACTTCCAGATAAGGAAATAGGCCACGCGCTACTTTATCTTACCATCCACGTTATATATATTGTCTCTTTCATAAGAATATAGACAAAGGTTTAATGTAGATTTGGTTTGTTTCTTGTGTTTCTTATAAGAAAATGAGATTGGGATTCGGTTTCTAGTTTAATCTTGATATAAAAGTATTATATCATAATCTAAAAATGGAGTATGTCGGTTGATAATATAAAGTTTGTATAAAATAAAAAGTAATTATTGTTTTGGGATTTGAGTTGTATTTCGTATGGAGTTGGAGTAAATTATCTTTCTTTTACTCTTTTATTTTTTTTATTTGTTTATTATTTGGTTGTGGATTTTTGTGGTGGAGGTTTTTTCTGATTAATCTTAGAAAGTTTTTCAATCAATTCTATGGTTATCTTACACACCACGTAAAATTTTAATTTTACTTTTGACTTCCGTAGATGCACATCCGGAAGCACCCTATATTTTAAAAAAATTTGCTTCCTTCCGTAGATGCATCTACGGAAGCGTATAAAACATAGTGAAACTTGAGATTTTTTCAATTAATTGGGAAAATCATAGGTTCCGTAGATACATCTAGGGGTGGCAAAGCGGGCGGCCCGCCCCGTTTAGGCCCGCCCCATTTAAGCCCGTCCAAAAGCGGGGTGGGGCGGGGCGGGCCTACTTAGGTGTCCGAGCTTAAAAGTCATGTCCGCCCCGTTTACTAACGAGTTGGCGGGTTGGCGGGCCGGCCCGTCAATTTTTATTTTATTTTTTTATTTTACAGTTTGATTTACCACATAATTTACAAAAAAAATTAATTATAACCAAAAAGGTCGATAAAGTATTTTTTTTTTTAAAAACGCACAATATAACTTCAACATATCTTAAGTCCAAACAGTTCAAATAATAAAACAAATAAAGATCAATTATAAAAAAAATGAAATAAACTCAACCACAATAAAAAAACGTATCAAAGTAAATAAATAAATAATACATATCACTTTAATCATATTTAAAAACTAACTACTAAAAAACTCAATTGAGAATTTACATAAAACAGACAGTGATAACAATTACACCGCATAATACATCACATTGTATAAAATAGTAGTGAATAAAATATCAACACCTAACTTTCTCACTAATTAGTAATTACTTCATATAAACTTTTATATTAAGCGATTCCTTAATAGTTAAATCCAAAATTTGTCACACTTATAGACTCATCAAATCCCTCTTTTTCTTAAAATCAACATCTATTTCTAAAGAAAGCATGTGAGCTAATGTATTAACAACTTAATAATTATGCATGTTATACAACTGTTCTTTTATTTCAAGCTTTTCCAATCAACACATGTATTAGAAAGTTATAGAAAGAACGTTACAATTATAATTCAATTTGTATGTATAATAATTTAGAATAAAATTCAATCAATATAATTCTAAGAGAAGAGTGTTGTTTTTATAGTTAAAGGTATTTTAATTCTAAATAAAAAAAAAAAATTTAACAAAAAGCCCGCGGGCAAAACCCGCCCCGCCCCGACTCGGCCCGATTTTTTAAGCGGGTTAGGCGGGGCGGGCCAACTTAAAGTACCGAGTCGAAAACCTCAGCCCAGCCCGCCCAAAATGGCGGGTCAAACGGGCCGACCCGGCGGGCCTGGCCCATTTTGCCACCCCTAGATACATCTACGGAATACTCTATTGACAAAACTCATCAAATCTTTCCGTAGATGTAACTACTGAAGATCTATCTCAATTAATTGAGAATTTGAGATTTTCCCAATTAATCAAACTCCATCAAACCTTTCCGTAGATGTAGCTACGGAAGATTTTTCCCAATTAATTGAGAAACCTTTATGTAGATGTAACTACGGAAAATTTTTCCCAATTAATTGAGAAACCTTTCTGTAGATGTAACTACGGAAGATTTTTCCCAATTAATTGAGAATTTAAGATTTTCTCAATTAATTTGTAATTTAATTGGAGATTTTCCCAATTAATTGAGAAAATCCCAAATTAATTAAGTTTGATGACATTTACGTAATCGTTAAAACATGGTGAAATTTAATTGAGAAAATTTTAAATTAAGTTACAAATTAATAGAGAAAATTATACAAATTAATTCAAATTAATTAAGTTAATGAAATCTTCTGTAGATGTATCTACGGAACATTATGATTTTCCCAATTAATTGAGAAAATCTCACGTTTCACTATGTTTTAAGGGGTTCCGTAGATGCATCACGGAAAAAATCAATTTTTTTTTTCAAAAAAAATATGCTTTCGGAGATGCATCTACGGAAGCACGAAGATAGTTTTATCAATTCGGTGGTGCGTAAGTAGAGCTGTCAAATGGGTCGGCCTGGTCCAGCCCGCTTTGGTCTGGTGGGCTAGTGCGTTTAAATGGGTTGGCCCGGCCCGACCCAGTTGCTTAATGAGCTACATAAAATGAGTCCGACCCGTTTATCAAAGACTCGTGTAGTCCGATGGGCCAGCCAGACCGATATTTCAATATGATAGTTTTAATTTTATAAAAAGGGATGTAATGGATAAAAGCTACATAACATAAGTAGAGAGTCATCATAAATTTAGATAAGTAATGTTTAAAGTAATCATACATAAATATATATATATATATGAATACCACAAAAACATTCATGTAAAAGTGCAAAGTAACTTAATATTATCACCAATACTTATCAAAATTTCTCTCCATCTCACAACCATTTCCTTGATCACATCATCTTGAAAATATATCTTCATCCTCTTTAACTTTTCTTTATCACTTGAAAACACATTTATGCAATCATATCTTATCTCAATCTTTTTTTCCTAAAATTTATCCAAAAAAATTTTAATGGGTCAACCCGGAGCACGTTTGGCCCGACCCGGGTCCACCCATAAAAAACATAGGACCGACAGGCTGGCCCAAAAAGATAGGGTCGTGTTTTTTAAGATATTTTGCAGCCCGGTCCGTGCTAAATTATTAGGCTTCTGGGCTGGTCGAGTGGGCCGAGCCCATTTTAACAGCTCTATGCGTGAGAGATGCATGAGATATGTTGAGAAATTGTCTTATTTTATTTAAGGTTGAAGGTTGATGACTTCTGTTTTATCTATAATCTTTTATTTAATATTTAATGTTTTTTTTATTTCTTTCTTGTTGAAATATAATTACACATTCAATATTTGTGATTAGTTTGTTTAGGTATTCTGTTAAACTTTAATTAGTTTACTTTAATATGGATTTAATATATTAAAAATGTTATTCTTATATTCAAAATATTCACAACATCGTATTTACTATTCACCAATACGATGAATGTGATTTTTATTTAAAAAATAATAATTTTTTTTAATTAAAGAAGACTAATATTAAAACGGTGTAACTAGCCAACTTCATCACTTGATTAACTAATATTCTATACTTTATTAACCAACTTTATTTTACTACTAAAAATTATTTTTAATATCTGAGTGTTTATTAACCAACTTCATCACTACATTGACCAACATTTTACACTTCATTAACCAACTTTTTTTTAATACTAAATTATTTTTAATATATGGGCGTTTATTAACCAACTTCATCACTTTATTAACCAATATTTTATACATCATTACCTTCTTTGTTTTACTACTAAAAATTATTTATAATATCTGGGTCGTTATTAACCAAACAATAAACTATATTAACCAACTTTTTACTCTAAATTAACCAATTTTGTGTTACCACTGTTCATATTACTATTCACGACCATTGTTCATGTCACTACTCACTCTTTATTTCACTGTTCACGGTATTTGTGAACAGTGAATTGAGTGTAGGTGTACAATATAGTGTCTGAATAGCATACTTGTTAATATATATTGCAGTTTTATTTTGTAATTGGTAATAGAGTTGAATCATTCTTGTAACCGTTTTTCTTGAGTAGAAGAGTTAGTTAAAACCTTCTCTCTCTTCTTCCATCTTCATCTTGTTCATCTTTATTTATCTTGTTCCATTGTGCACCAATAATTGGTATCTAGAGCTCCGATTCAGATCCACGAGAAGGGAGACACGAGTGTACATAAGGTGTGTGATTGTTTTGATTTCAAATTCATTCAATTCATAGTGAATTGAAGATCGGAATTGTAGCGAAATCACATTTCTTGATTTTGAGGGATCGAGAAACACGAGGGTTTGGTGAGATATGAATGATTTCTTGCATAATATCAAAGATGAACAGTTGAAACAGTGGTTTAAATACAAAACTTATGGTGTTTGATGGAAAGAATTGAAATTGGTGAATGATTCTGATGCGTGTGTTGTTTGGCGCTCAAGATGTGCTTGATCTCATCTACGACGATTACATGTCGGTTGTTGTGGATGCAACGAAAGCGTAAAAAAATGCGCAAAGAGAAACAAAGAAGAAGGATCAGAAAGCATTGTTGTACATCCATCAGTGTGTGGATGCAATTTTTTTTGAGAAGATCTCTGATTCGACGATGACGAAGGCTGCATGGGACACACTGGTACAGTGTTATGGCAGTGACACATCATTGAAAAAGGTGAAGCTCTAGAGTCTACGTAAGCAGTATGAGAATCTCAACATGAAGAACAATGAGAAAGTACGTGATTACATCTCCAGAGTGATTCTGATCACTAATGAGATAAAAACTTGTGGAGAAACTCTCTCAGAACAAGTGATTATTGAGAAGGTACTAAGATCACCTACTTTTCAGTTTAATTACATTGTTGTAGTTATTGAACATTCTAAGGATCTGAGCACCATGAGAATTTAAGAGCTTCAAAGCAATCTAGAAGCACAAGAATTCGTCTAACTGAGGGAACTTCTGAAAGAGAGGTAAAACAAGCTCTGAAGACGTCTTATGGAAGAAAGAGTTAGAAGCCTTCTTGGTCAGAAGCCAAGAAGAGACATGGTGGTTCTCATTAATAAGAAGCATCCAATTCCAATGAGAAGAAACATCATAAGCGAAGGGAGAATTCTGACAACAAGAAGGTTCAATGTTACTACTGTAAGAATTTTGGCCATTATGCTTCTAAGTGTTGGTCAAATAAAGGAAAGAAGTCAGAAGAAGCAAATTTAGCCATAGATTCTGATGACGAACCTCTGATATTGATGGCTTTTGAGTCTGACAATAGTGAATTGTCAGAATGGTGGTATATGGATACTGGCTCAAATCACTTAACTGGAAAAAATAATGGCTGATAGACTTTGACTCTAGAAAGAGGATAAAGATCAGATGTGCTGATGATAAATTCTTTAACGCTGAAGGAACGAGAATGCCTAAATCTAGGTGAAGAATGGTAAGACTGTTCTAGTCAAAGATGTTTGGTATGTTTCGGGCATGAAAATAAATCTAATGAATATAAGTCAGCTAATTGAGAAAGGTTTCTCAGTTATTATGAAGGACAATTTCTTGAAGTTTTATAATTCTGATAAGAAATTGATTATGCAATCTGAGCAGGGAAGCAACAGAACATTCAAGGTGAATGTGAAGACAACTAAAACTAAATGTCATAGTGTAGAAGGCGCTGAAGGTGATAGTTAGTTGTGGCATAAGAGATTGGGGCATATGAACTTTAGAATCATAGGGCATCTGACTTCTAAGAATTTTGTACATGGAATTCCTAATATTGTGAAGCCTAATAAGTTATGTGAGGTATGCATGAAAGTTAAGCAACCTAAATTTCCATTTGCATCATAAGTGGTTCCAAGAGCAAAGCATGCTCTAAGAGTAATGCATTCTGGTGTGTGTGGGTCATTCCCATAACCTTCACTTGGAGGAAACAAGTATTTTATTTTATTTGTGGATAAGTTCACACGAATGACATGGGTAGTATTCATCAAGTTTAAGCATAAGGTGTTTACTGAGTTTCTGAAGTTCAAGGTGAAGGCAGAAAGACAGAATGGTCAGAAGCTGAAGATTCTCATAACTAACGGTGGGGGTGAGTATAACTCTATAGAGTTCAGACAGTTTAGTGAAAAAAATGGAGCTGAGCATAAAATAACTGCTCTGTACACTCCACAACATAATGGTCTTGCTGGAAGGAGAAATCTTACTTTGTTTGATATGACGAGGGGCATGCTGAAGGAGAAGAAGCTACCTCACTCGTTATGCGGAGAATTTGTTGCCACTGGAAAGTATGTGCTCAGCAAGTGTCCAACTAATAAGATGGAGGAAGTCGTTCCTTTTGAGAAGTGGACTAGGGATAATAAAAGTGTGAATCATCTTAGAGTATTTGGTTATGTATGTTATAAACATGTTCCAGATGCTAAGAGAAAGAAGTTGGAAGATAGAAGTAAAGTAATGCTACTGGTGGGGTATCACAGTACAGGAGCTCATAAACTTTATTTTCCAAACTCTAAGAAGGTGGAATTCAACAGAGATGTCATGGTGAAAGAATAAGAAACTTGGGACTGGAATACGTCTAATCTTGCCTCTGATGTTGGAGGTACTTCTGAAGGAAGTTTAGAAGTTTCTGAAGATGAGTCAGAATCAGAATATGATTCTGAAGCTAAAGTCGATTTGACTCTGAAGGATAATCAGAGTCTGAAGGAGATTCGGAAGGTGACTATGACGGAGACTCTGGAAGAGATCTAGACTCTAAAGATGATCCAAAATCTGAAAATGATTCAGACTCTGATATTTGAGACTCTGGGGGTCAAACTTCTGGAAGTAATCATGCTTCTAGAAGTAGTCATTCTTCTGAAGGTGGTAATTCTGAAGGAAGTGTTTCTAGAGGAGGTTCGGAAGATAACATTGTTCCAAGTTTTCTAGAAGATTCAAAACAAGTACTAAGACCACAAAGATTGAGACAAATACCCAAAAGGTTTGCAGAGTTCAACATGTTACGCGATACTGAGATAGACTCTGAAGGCAAATTAATTCAGTGTGCCATGTTAGTAGACTCTGAACTTATGAATATCGAAGAATCCCTCAAGAAGAAAGTCTAGCTGAATGCCATGAAAGAATAACTTGAGGCTATAGAAAGAAATAAGACTTGGGAGTTGACTGAGCTTTCAAAGGAGAAGAAAGCCATCAGCGTCATATGGGTTTTTCAAGGTGAAGTTGAAGCCAGATGGATCAATTGGTAAATAAAAATCAAGGTTAGTAGCTAGAGGTTTTCTTAAGAAACATGGGCTAGATTACTTTGAGGTATTTGCACATGTAGCTAGACATGAAATAATCAGGTTGGTGATTGATATAGTTGCTAATAGAAAATGGTATATGGTACATCTGGATGTTAAACTTTCAATTTTGAAGGTCCTTTACAAGAAGAAGTTTATGTTTCACAACCTCTTGGATTTGTGAAAAAGAATCAGGAAGGGATGGTGTACAAGTTGCATAAAGCTTTGTATGGATTAAAGCAAGTGCCTAGAGCTTGAAACTTGAAGATTGATTCGTTTTTCAAGAAGTAGAGGTTTCAAAAATGTGAAATGGAATATGGTGTTTATGTTCATCATACTTCTGAAGGCAATATGATTCTAGTGTGTCTTTATGTTGATGACATATTGTTGATAGGGAGCTGTTCTGATGAGATAGTCAAGTTCATTAAAGTGCTGGTGAATGGATTTGAGATGACTGATATGGGAAATATTGTATATTTTCTAGGAATAGAAATTATGTACTCCAAGAAGGGTGTCATTCTGCATCAGCTGAAGTATGAACTTGAGATTCTAAAGAGATTCGAACTGACAAATTGGAAGTCTGTAGTTACACTTACTGAGACAAATCATAAACTGGATTCTGATTTTGAGGGTAATGATGTAGATATCTCTGTAATACCAGACCTGACATATGTTACGCAGTTGGAATGGTGAGTAGATTTATAAATAAACCAAAGTGGTCAAATTACCAAGTGGTTGTTAGGATTCTGAGGTATATTAAGGGGTTCGGAAATTTGGATTTTGTTCCCTTCTAGAACTGAATATGAGTCAGAACTGATGTTCTACTCATATTATTCAAATATATGGGAATTCCCATTTCTTGGTGCTCCAAGAAGCAACTAGTGGTTGCATTGTTAACTTGT
Source organism: Vicia villosa (assembly GCF_029867415.1). Taxonomy (NCBI): domain Eukaryota; kingdom Viridiplantae; phylum Streptophyta; class Magnoliopsida; order Fabales; family Fabaceae; genus Vicia; species Vicia villosa. The sequence goes on along the minus strand of NC_081180.1, from coordinate 12,551,578 downwards.
GAAGTTGAATACATTGCAGGTGCGTTGTGTGCATGTCAAGCTTTGCGGTTACAAAATTTGTTGTAGAATTTTTTGCATGGTAGAAGCAAGCAAATTGACACGAAGTTTCACTATCTGAGGAATCAAGTTTAGAATGGAGTGCTAGAAGTTGTGCATTGTAGCACCTAGAAGTTGTGCACAAGAAATAAATGTCTCAACATCTAATTGGGAGATTAATTTACTTGTCTCACACTAGACCCGGTATTGCATATGATGTAAGTATGGTTAGTCAGTTCATGCATTATCCTAAAGAGATCCATTTACAGGGAGTTCATAGAATCCTGGAGTATCTTAAGGGAACTCCAGGATGAGGAACTTTGTTCAAAAGAAGTGGAAATACAACCCTCGAGGCCTACACTGACAGAGACTATGCAGAATCAATTGTTGATAGAAGATCCACTAAATGGTATTGTACCTTTCTTGGAGGAAATCGTGTGACTTAGAGGAGTAAGAAGAAAAATGTAGTAGCATGTTCTAGTGTTGAAGCTGAATTTTGAGCCATGGCACAAGGCATTTGTGAATTAATTTGGCTTAAAATTATTTTAGAAGATTTGAAAATCAAATGGGAAGGACCCATGAAGCTCTATTGGGATAATAATCCAGCTATCAGTATAACACATAATCCAGTTCAACATGATCGAACTAAGCATATTAAGGTTGATAGACACTTCATTAAGGAGAAGCTTGATAGTGGGCTGATTTGCACCCCATACGTGTCCTCACAAGGGCAACTTACAGATATTCTCACTAAAGGATTAAGTAGCTCAAATTTTGAACGAGAATTATATCCAACCTGGGAATGGAGATTACTTATTCACCAGTTTGAGGGGAAGTGTTGGAAATAGAAAAATACATTGTAAGTTTTCCATTAAAAGGAGCATTTAAGTCTTAGATTCATGCATTTAGGAAGTTAGATTATTAATTATACAGTGTGAATAAATATCATGGATGTTGAGTGCTTTACTCACTCAAGCACATTCAAAACATTTCTTCTTTCTATTTTTCACATAAACTAATCAGAATCCTTGAATGGTGCTGCAAAATAAGACATTGTTTGTTAGTGAACACAAGATTGCATACAGAGGAATCAATCAGCTTGGCAGCATAAATCAAATTTACATTAAAGGTAGGAATATGATAAACATGAGTGAGAGATAAATTGTTGGATAAAGAAACTGTGCCAACAACATTAGTAAGAACAAGATTTTCATGGAGTTTCATGTTAATAGGAGATAGATAAGAATAATAGGTGAAATTAGATAAATTAGGGGTGATATGATGTGTAGCACCTGTATCGATTACCCAATATACAAATGGATTACCAGCCATATTTGAGGAAACAAAGTTGATGTTAGGCAATGGCGCTTCAGTGGTAGGAGGAGGAGACAAATTTTGTTGTTGCAGAAGTTTGATGATTTATTGATACTGGTCTTGAATAGTAGCTAAGGATTGTTGAGTAGCCGTAGAGGAATCTGAAGTGTCCTCAACTGATGTAGTAGCAGTGGTGTTGTTGACAGAGGACTTCAAACTTTTGTAGTGGTAACCGGGGGGATAGCCATGTTTCATAAAGCACGTGTCAATGGTGTGATTATTGAGGCCACAATGAGTACAAACCTTGTTGGAAGAAGTGCCACAACCAATGGGAGTTCTGCCACAACCCCGATAAAAGTTGGAGTTTCGAGCTCCCCCAAAATTGGATGAGGATTGGAATTGCATTGCCATGGGTGATTGATCAGAGTTGCTGGCAAGAAGAGACTGTCGTTCTCGACCAAGAATCATGGAGAAAACCTTATCAAGGGATGGAAGAGGATAAATGAGAAGAATTCGAGACCTAGAATTATATAAGGAATCATTCAAGCCATTGAGAAATTTGATCACTCTGTCTTAATCTTTATACTTGCGGAGGTCGAAGGCAGCACCACAAGTACACGATATTGCACAAACACAACCACGCGTAGGAGGGAGGGAGTCAATCTGTTCCCATAGAGAGGTTAATTTGGTGAAGTATGTCAAGACATCAAGGGTTCACTGATGAAGTTGCATCAAAGAATCTCGTAGATCAGAGACTTTGAAGATGTCTCCCTGAGCGATCTGATTCTCCAGACCAGACTGTAAAAGCACTATCAATCCATAAAATAAATTGAACAATATTTTTCAGAGATAGAGTGTTGAAGCCAAGTTAAAACCATATTGTTACATGTAATCCACAGATCGGAAAGGGTGTGGCCAATGGGTGGTTGGAGGAAGGTGTCGTCGATAAAATGAAGTTTGTTCTTGGAGATGAAGGAAACCTTCATCGCCCGAGAGCAAGAGTTGAAGTTATTGTGATCAAGCAAGGGAGTAACAAGGATGAGGGAAGAATTTTCATTGGGATGAACATAGTAGGGGTTAGAAGGGTTTGTGGCAAAATCGAAGAAATGGATTTCGGCGACCATGAATTGGAGAAAGAAGGAGCACATGGAGATAGATGAATCGAGAGAGACAAAGAAGGGTTTCAGAATCGATTTGGGGTAGAGAAATTAGGATTTTCAACGGTGATGAATTTGAGGGTGAAAGAGGTCGGTTATTGATGGTTAAGAGGAGAAAGAAGAGTTTCTTGATGAAAAGCGAGGTGAGAGAAAACGGAGGTGAGATAAAACAATTTCAAAAAATTTCATACATACATTTTAAATAATAAATACAAATCAAAAGAATAAAACATTGACCACATTTATAATATTATAAATTATCAAAAATAAATAATAATGTACATAATAATAATAATAATAAAATAAAAATAAACGGGCGGTTCAGGGTGGTACCAGTGTTCCTATTATTGGATCAATTTCCATGTTTTGTAATTGGAGAAAACTCAAACCAAAATCTAAACTCAATCAAAACGGGTTTTCTCCGTCAACTTCGAAGCGGATTCAGGTAAATACCCTCGGATTCAAGTCCGGTACGGGTTTTGTTGACACGAATGTTTTAAAAAACAATCCCATGCGAGACTGTCCTTAACGTGGATGAAAGCCCACGGTGCAAGCGTCGTTGATTTTGATACGGAACGGATTCTCCTTCATCAACTACAAAAATTTAACTTCAAAGCGGCATTTAAGTTACCATCATAGTTAGATCAACTTCTACTAACAACAATGGTGACTCTACAATTTGAATCTCAGGTACAATTTGTAGATATTATACATGTCACCTTCTCAATCTAATAATCCATTGCTTGCATGAGTTATCATCATTTGAACCTAATGTTACTTCATGCTTCAATCGCAAGTAGTCTCAGACACCGACAAAGATACACCTTTTTTTTTCCGAAGAATCGGTGATACAAACCTTTTTAACATGGATGTATATTACAAATAACAGTAGTATACATCAATATATGTTCATACATAATTAAAAGTAGGAAACAAAAAGACCCAATTGCTCATAAGTCATACCTTTAGCTCCAAAATAAACAAAAGCAAGATTCACTAACATAGCAATGATTACATTAAAAATAAACTATCTTGAATTCATCCCACAATGGTGTCATTGTATCTTTCAATCTTGTGTTCACATCAACCAACTCTAAAAACATATATACAAGAGTTGGAGCAAGATTAAGATGTTTCCTATATAATATAATATAATATAGCCAATTAAAGTTCTTATTACTTCCATATATCAAGATAATCTGCTAAACATAAATTTGCATAAACAACCTTTTTTTCTCTGACTCTCTTGCTTGTGCTGGTTGGAGTCAGCTGCACCTATTCTGTAACAATTTCTGATAAACCTACGAAATTACCAATCCTTGAGTGTCCATGCTTGCCACAGCATTCCCTCATGTAGCTCTTGCAACATCCACCAACTACTCTCTTGTCCAAGTTATTACAAGCATGCGCAATTGACGATTCGATCGATTCCTTTGAACAACCTTCGTTATAGCAACATGAACTAACTTCTTTCTCGATTGAAACTTCGCAGCCCCCACACTCAACAGGCAAGTTCTCACATGTTTTGGAGCAGTCTTTACATGAATCCTTTTCTTTTTCTGCCAAACTTGAAGAATCGTGCTTCGATGCTGTTTCACCAAGCTCCTCGATGATATTAATGGATATTTCACTTGTCCCATGCTTCTTAAAATCAGAATGACAACCTGACTTGTGATACTGAATGTCATGAATGGTTCCATGGTCTTGCAGATTTTCACAACCATGTTTATCAGAACGACAACGTGGTTTCTGATGCTGAATGTCATGAATGGCTCCATGGTCATGCAGATTTTCACAACCATGGTTATCAGAATGACAACCTGGTTTCTGATGCTGAATCTCATAAATGGTTCCATGGTCGTGCTGATTTTCACAACCATGATTCGAGTGGCAGTGCTGGCTTGATTGTTGGCTTTGTTTTTTATCAGAGAGAGTGAGATGGGTGGGAGAACTAAGTGAAGTGCTATCATGAGTAACCATGCCAATGTTTTGGTTGTGGCAGTGTTTTGTCCCATGGGACTTGTGTCCCAGACAATGACCATGACTTTTTACCGAAGCTGTGACGTTCTTGTTTTCAATATCATGCTTCTGGACTTCATCTTGACTCTTGTCACATCTTCCATGATGACAGTGATCTGATTCATGTGATTTATCACTTCCCTTACATTGATCATGATTCTCCGTGTTTTTGAGATGGTTAACACTTCCACTTAAACTTGGATTTGAAGGGCAGGGTGGACTTTTTGATGAACATGATTTAGAGGCATGCTTCTGGGGCTCAGCCTTGTTTGAGCAACAATGCTTATGGCCGTGATGTTGATGTTGATGCTGATGTTCATGCTCATGCTGATGGTGATGGTGATGATTTTCTTGCTGATGTTCATGCTCATGTTGATGCTGATGGTGATGGTGATGATGAGAGGAACAGTCGTTAGTATCGCCACATCCATTTTTGTGGACATGATGTTTAGTGGACGATTTACAACTTTTTCCTCCATGCTTGTGTCTTCTTGGCAGAAGTAACATGCTGTTTAAGATAACCAACAGACATGTCCCAACATCGGCAAGAACTGCTGCCCAAACAATCGGGTGACCAGCGATAGCCAAACCAAGAATCGCAAGCTTCGTAATGACTGATAATACAATATTTTCTATCACTTTCCTTCGAGATTTTCTGGCGAGCTTAATGGCTTCTGGTATCTTCCTAAGGTCGTTCGACATAAGAATGATGTCACCAGTCTCACTTGCCAGTGCAGAACCTGAAATCCCCATTGAGATTCCAATATCAGCTGAAGCTAATGCAGGTGCGTCATTTAAACCATCTCCAAGCATCGCTGTTGGACCTTCCTTTTTAAATTCAGAGATGATTTTTACTTTGCCCTCTGGCAAAAGTTCCGCATGGACTAACTCCAGGGCTCCACCTAACTGTAAGCAAAATCACTTTTGTCATAAGCATTTAACTTGTCCATGATTAGTAAATCCTAAACCTAGAACTTATTCAGATATCTACATTTAGAATATGATACTTGAATAAACATAAATAGTTCTAAATTGTGGTCTGCAAGCGCAATTGTGTCTGCGATATAAAAGTTTTAGAGGTATTGCAGAAATATCGCAACCACAATTGCAACCGCATTTAGCCGTGTTATCAAGTTTCGCAGCATAACCGCAACCTCAATGTAGAACCAAAAGCTCATATTATATCAATAAGGGTTTAGCAATATAACATCACAAACCTGCTCCTGTGCTTGCATTGCAGCTGATTGGCTATCTCCAGTGAGCATAGCGGTTTTGATTCCCAACAACTTCAGCTGCCTTATTGCCTCCTGAACCCCTGACCGACAAGTATCAGATAGCGAGAAAATCCCAACTGGGGTTGGTCCTGAGTATATATAGCCAACAGTCTTTCCTCCATCAGCTTCACCTTCTAAGGTCGGAACTGCTACATAAAATCAATACAACGGACATTAAACTCAGTTTCAAAAAACAGTGTTACACAGTATATCATTTTTAGTTGGCCTCAAACAGATAGTGACATAATAGGAAAGATCTTTCACCTGATTTAGATCCTGCTCTGGTAGCGATTTTTTTGTTTCCAATGTAGAGAATTCTCTCATCAATTTTTCCATAGATTCCTTCTCCAGGAAAGTTTTCAAATTCTGTCACCTTTTCCGGATTTGGTTCAATGGAGAGAGACCTTCCGTGATCAACAATTGCTTCTGCCAATGGGTGGCTTGACTTGCTCTCAATGCTCGACACCCTGAAAAGTTACGTTTGTTAATCTCTTTTTTTTAATCTTAAGATTTAACCATCTTCAAAGAAAGTTGTACAGGGAAATAAGGATGATTCTCACCAGTAAAGCAGTGTGTTTAAATCAATGTCATCTGAAAGAGATTTAAAATTTGTCACCGCAAATTCACCCTTTGTTATGGTGCCCGTCTTGTCAAAAGCCATGATCTTAATTTTCGCCAGTGTTTCAAGAGATTGACCCCCTTTGATCAAAAGACCGGATGTAGCAGCTGCCGTATAAGCACAAAAAGTCGCAACTGGTGTTGAAAGGATAAGTGCACACGGACATGCACTTACCAAAACAACCAGTGCAAAATGAAGCCAGTATTTCTCGTTATGTACTTTTAATGCAAGCGGAATCACTGCTACAAGTGTTGCTATGATTACAACACCTGAAAATATTACCACCAAAGTGAGAACTATGAAAATCAGAAACAACATTAGTTTGATTATATGAAAATTGTTAGAATGTTTAAAACAAATACAGAAAGTTTTGAATAACCTGGTGTATAAAACTTCGCAAACTTGTCAATCAACCTCTGTGTGCTGGTTTTGCTGTTCTGTGCCTCTTCCACTAGCTTTGCCATTTTCGCAACCACACAGTCTTCAGATAATGCAGTGGTCATCACACTGATATAACCTTTTAACCAATAAAAAAGTTGATTAACTTCCCGAAATCAGTCTAACGAATAAATTAAAATAAAAATCGAACATTCTTTTCTTCTTTTTATAAGTCTTCTCTTGTGCCAATGGAGACTAATAACTTACCATTTAAGTTGATTGTGCCCGCCCATACAGTGGAGTCTTTCAGTTTAGCTACAGGGAACGATTCACCTGTCAATGTTTTTTCATCGACTTCACAGTTACCGTCTATAACTACTCCGTCTATTGGTATAGTTTCCCCAGCTTTAACTGCCAAAACCGTGTTGACTTTCACCTCGTCAACATCAACAACCTCTCCGGTTTCTGCTATTACCGCCTTTTGAGGAGCAATGCTCATCAGCGACGACATTACTGCATTAGCCTGTTTCATGTTCAAATTGTTTCTAGTTAGTCAACATAAATCGTTACGATCATCGTCCATAACTGTGATGATTGATGAATTAATTGTAAAACATGAAAAATAAAAAAGACCTTGTGACTAGCTCTTGACTCTAACCAGTCTGCAATTGAGAAGAGGAAAACAATGGTTCCTGCTTCCAAATAATCTTTCATAGCAATTGTCGCAATAACTGTCAAATAAAAAACATACTCAGTGGAGCTGAAGCATCACAGATGAATAAAGAACATATGTTTTAAAATATTAACCTGAATGGTAAATTTATAAAAAATAATATAAAATGTTAACAAACTTAATACTACCAGAGCCGTCTCAAATTTTTTGAAGGGCTTATGTAAATTAATCGCAGTTTAACCAAAACAATAAAATAGAGATCCTATTTAATTTCACTTTAACAGAGACACGCATTTTATAATGTCATATTTAACTGTGTTTTAATCGTGACAAATTTTAGACACCGCATAGTAATCCATTTTGCACAACTTCAAAGACGGTCCTGAATAATACTATTATTTTTTTTAATTATTTGTAATTTAGTTAATAGCGATTTATATTTAGAGAAATTAGTAATTAGTACTCTTTGTTTAGGAGTGTGGAGGTGATTAGGCCAAACAGTTGGCTTAAGACCCAAGTCACATGAATTAGTTGTAACCTAACTTGAGTTAGGCATAAGAAGATAAAATTATTAGGTAAACTAACTTTTTTTACCACTTAAAGAAGCTTGAGAATCTAATTTTTTATACTAAGCCTTGATAGTATAATAAAAATAATCATTTCGGCTATAAGTACCTATCTCTCTTAATCATTTAATTAATACATTGACTCGTAAGGACCTATATGATTCGTTTGGTACTCAATCTCCATGCCACAGACATCACGTGTTTATTGAGTTAGTTTTATATGTATAAATTAGTTTTACTGTTAATTATACCAAATACTATAAACTTAATGGGATTTTTATTTGTTAAAAATTATTTTTATTAGTTACCCACTATATTTCATAAAATAGTTTAATTTTTTAATATATAAAAATTACAAGAAAAACTACCAAAAAATTGGACTTAATTTAATTTCTAAGATTTTTTTTTTGTTTTTTTAAAATGAAATTATTGATTTATAAATATCTATAACTTGTTATTTATTTATAAGTAACTACGTCTTGTTTACACTAATATATATTAAATTATTGAAAAATACATATAATTGAATTAGAATTAACCGCTTACACTCATATAACTTTACTAGCACATATCAGTTGCACCTAAAAAAATTAGTCATTGAAAACAATATATATTAAAAATAATAATTTTTTATTATATTTAACTTTTTTAAGAATATTTATGTTATTCTATCAATTTCATAGTTATTTCTTATACCAAATTATAAATTATTATTTTATTTTCTATTCCTTTTATGTACTTTTCTATTTTCTTTTCTTTTCTGTCTATTTCTTTCATTGACCACACAAAATATAAAGAAAGTCCTATTCCCTAATTTGTTCCATTATACTTTTTTAAAAGACCAAAACATTATATTTCAAAGACTAAATTAAATTTTGCTCTTTTTAGACAAACATATATATATTTTCACTCTTATATTTATTTTCTTATTATATCAATTATTCTTTATTACTATTTTTATTTCCATTCTTTGAATCTGTCTTACACATATCATAAAAGTCCTATTTATAAGAAAAATATCTTCTTTTAATCAAAATAAATTGTTTATTTAATAAATCCAAAAAATATATCTTTTTAAAATATGCCTATAGGGAGTAATAATTTTGTAATTTTCTCAATTTTTATTAAAATTTAAAGCAAATAAGTGAAAATAAAATTAGAATTACCTGCTATGATGACGAGAATATTGATGTCAACTCTTACATTCCTAATGGAGACAAAAGCTTTCAAGATAATAGGAACAACTCCAGCAGCCACAGCTCCAAGTGCAAGATATATGAATGGTGGGTACACAAATTTCAGAAATGATAGTGCCAGCAACAAACCAGAAGCCATTGAGTATACACTTGGCCATCTCTTTTTGTGCTTTTCATCTCCATACACTCTAACATTAGCCTCTAGTCTTGCTTGATTCAATGCCTTAACTGTCCCCACACAAAACACACATAACTTAATCAACACACTTTCTCATATCTTTTGACCACTTTTTTCTTATCTTTTCAAACTCCTTTTTTTAATAATGAGATAAAAAGATAAAGTACATCAATCTTTATTCATAAGATAACCAACATTATAAAGAGACGGAGTTAGATAGTTGTGTAAAAACATCAGATATGCAATCAGATGCAACGGTGCAGATTCGAATTCAGAAGACATCTTAGAATTTCAGCCACTAAACATTTTAGGAAAAAATAAAAAATTTATAGAGAGCATTTATGGTATATGATTCTAGAATAAGAATAATTTGTGGTTGCACATCACTTTCGTGCATTATTTCATGAACCTTTATTTATCTTTCTTTCTTTCCAAAGCATGTGATAAAGATAGAGAGTAGTTCCTTTCCGATTGTTCATCCATTGTTCACATTAATAATTACTATACTACAAGTTAAATTCATTAAAATATTAATACTTTTTTATAAACATTATCCCTGAAGAATTCAGAAATACACATATTTGAGATAAACACGTTTCTATTTCATAGGCACTAAAAAGAAAAAGACATACTTTTTTGTCCTAACATTTTGCGTCACGATTTTCCACCCGGGTATATTATTTAGGAAAATAATTTAATAATTATATGAAAAAAATTAATTAATTAATTAAGAATAAAAATTCTCAATGTGAGATTAGGTAATAGTGCTAGCTAGCATTTTTGGCTTCAAGCATGGTACTGATGTGGACCAATTAATAATTATAAAAAAAAATAGTAATCCAATGTTAGCATTTTTAAACCAAAAAAAAACAAAATATGACATTAATTTGATTCTTAAAAAAAAAACAAATACTATCATGTGAAAAACACAGCTTTTGGATGACACAAAACATTGTAGTATTTCACGATGTTAAGGTTAGCGATGCGACATCATGAATGAAGAATGCACAATCCAGAATCATATGTTAAAATTGAAAGATGAAAAAAGTTATGATCAAATTAAAAATTACCAATTTGAAGCTGTGAAATGAGAAGAGTGTCATGGACAACTATGACTGTTCGAGAAGGTACGATGACGGAAACCTGTTTGATTCCTTCGAGTGGTTTGAGGATGTTCTCAATCATAGGAACCTCCGAAGAACAACACAAACCCACAACATCAAAGTAGCTTTTCTGCACCTTTTCACCTCCCATGTTCTTTTGCTCCTCTGAAGACATCACTAGTTTTTTTTTCTTTCTTTCAAGACCCAAATGAAAATAATGGAGAAAACAGTTTGAATGAGAGAGAAAGTTAGAGAGAGAAAGTGAGAGACGGTGGTAGGATGAATGAGTGTAGAGAGGTTTGGGAGTTTAAGTAGGCAAAATTTTGAGTGGGGTATAAAAGGGAAAGAATAAAAGATGCACTTTGATTTGAGATCTTCATATGATAGGACCAACCTTATAAACATTAGTAATATTAATAATATTAAGAAATCGTGCACGAATTTCTGCCCAACTTTTTTTTTTTGTTTTTAATTTCTAGAGAGAATACTATTTTGTGTTTTTCTTGTGTGCACATGATAAAGGGCAGTGGAGCATTCACGTGACTAATGGAATCCACCTAAGAATCCATGTTTTCTTTCTTGTTTTGAAAGTTAGAAAAACATTTGGTTAATTGTTTTTAATTATGCTTTATTTTTTTAAAAACTTATATTATATTTATTAAATTATATATATATATATATATATATATATATATATATATATATATTAAATTTATTAATTTATAAATATCAATTTATTTACCTTACATAAAAAGAATAAGAGTCTAAATTAATTTTACACTATCAACCAATAACGATTATATATTCCATCAAATCAATCAAACCAAAAAAAATTATGCATTCGACGAAATTTTTTAAATTATTTATATAATAGGATAGAATATATTCTCATTGAATAACCTGGTAAATTTTTTATATTATTAGTGTATCTTCATTAAACTCTTTACATTAATGAGTAAATATAGTTGTATAAATATAAATTAATATTGTCATTGATGATGGTTCAATTCTAATAAATTACATTTATTTAACTAAATTAATATTTAACTGTTATTTAATTATTATTTTATTAAATTATTTAATTAATATTGATATTTTTTCTACTAAATTCCTAAAAAATATATTTTAATTTACGATTAGTCCCACTTTTTTTACTTTTTCTCAAAAGTATATGTTATAATATTTTTTATTAAATTAGATTATTTAATAAAATAAAGGTTTAATTGTAATTTTTGTTTTTGTTTTTTTTTTCTTTTAAGTTTTGATCTCAATTTTAAAATCCTGAATATTGTTGTTCCTCTTTTTTAATCAAAATTACAATTAAGTCTAAAATAAAATTCACGTTTTTATATATTGTTGTTCCTCTTGAAACTATTGTGAAGACTCTCGTGAATGACAAAAATTAAATTAGTTTTTAAGAAAATAAAACTCAAGTTTTTTTGGGGGTATTATTACTTTTTAAACTGGTATATCAATTGGCTACTTTATAATTTTTATTTATTTATTAGTACATGTTTTCCTTGTTTATATTTCATTTACAAGTATACATTATAGTTATTATTATAATCAGATATTTAGTTTCTTCATCATTATTTTTTTTAGTGTTTTCCTATTCAACAAAATTTAATTTGAGAGGACAACTTTTACAACTTCCAAATAATCAAATGCTTTTTTTTTTACGAATATTTATTGAGTTAGTCAAATGACATGACAATTTTTATATTTTTCTAAAGATGATTTACTCCAAACTAAAAATATAAATTTGTAATGTTAATCACTAAACTGATGAGAAAGAAAGATGATGTTGAATTCATTAGTAAGGAAAAGAAAGATGATGTTGAATTCATTAGTATGGTTATTCCTCGAACTATTAGAAAGATTTTGATCAACTGGTAGCTACCATACAATTTTTTTATTTCTTTATTTTTAATATTTATTTTATTTTTATATATTTGTTTTTGAAGTATACATTATAAGATTAAATTAATATTTTTTAGATTTATTAAATCTTTTTTTTTAAATTATCTAATAAAAACTAACATTTTTTCACTAACTAGATAAAAAATGCTGACTTTTATCTCACTTTTATTTTTAAATCAATTTTTTTATCTATTTTATATATTTAAGTTGTAACATTATTACAAAAAAAATTTAAGTCAAAATTAAGGTTGATTTAATTACTTATTTATATTTATTTAATTATTTAGTAAAAATTAACTTTTCGCCTACCCGAAAACTATTATTTTCAACTATATATTTAAATATATTTTTTCTTTTTAAAAAATTGTTAATTTATAAATATAAATAAATATTGTCACCAGTTATTGAACTATAAACTATCACTTTATATTTATCTAACTCAAATAACACATATCAGTTGAGTTATTCTATCTATCCTCTCTTTGTTTTCCTTTTTAATTCGCTTTCTTTAATTTTATTTGACTATATATTTTTATTATGCAAAAATTAAATAACTTTTTTTTTAATAAAATAAAACCTTCAATTTTTTGGTATTGTTCCTCCATCGAAAAAAATTGTGGAGTCAAGGTAGCAAGCATGAAAACCATATAGATATTTATTCTTCCCGAAGTTGGTAATTTGGCTTTCAAGAGCATTGCCAACCATCCAGATCAGTCAGACGGCTGACTGTGATCTATGTCTCACCCGACACATTCTAATTTAAATTGTCCCCATTATTTAAGAGGAAAATCACTTCATTCTCATTTATTTAAATTCATTCTCACACTCATATCACTTTTATTCTCTCATTGTCTTGGGCGTTGAAGTGTTAATCTTGCATGTCAGTTTCCTCTCTCTGGTATCATAAACTAAAGTCCATTGTAGCAAGTAGGGATAAGAATGGATATGGTTTGGATAGAGTACTATCATTCTAATCCTCATATCCACGATTTGAAAAAGTCCTCGTACCTGAGCACATACTCGCGTGAGCACTACCTTTTATACATTTACTCGTATCTCATGGGTACCTAAGTATCCATACCCGCAGTTCTAGTAAAAATAAATCGAAAAATTAAAAAATATCATATCATTTTATATTTTAAACAACATGAACAAAAATTTTAAATTTTTTATTATTGAGTTATGAAATAATCGAACACTTATGACAAAATGCGTAATAGTTTAATAGTGATGCATTTTTTTAAAAGTGATAGATAAATAGTTTTTTAATAATAATATAAATGAAAATATATAAATATACATTGTGCGGGTATGGGACATGGTGGGTACTAAGGTACTCGTACTCGTACTCATATCCTCTTATTTTAGTGGGTAATTACCCGTCTCTGTATCCGTACTTATTTTGTGAGTTTTACCCTACCTGTTGTAGGTACATTTTGTGGGTACCCATTGGATATGTGTAAAATTGTCATCTATGGTAGAAAGAATTATTTCACCATTTATTGAACAATTGGTTCCCCATGGATCAATGAGGTCATCTGTCTGTGGTAATGGAAATATGATTCATGCATTTTCCACATTTAGATAACCTCTGAGTTAAAGATTCAAGTCTCATATTTAAGAAGTTCGGATCTCTCTTTCAAAATGTTCTTCCTCAAATATAGATTTTTTCCCAACAAATCCTTATTCATATCCACCAACCATTGTGGCTTCCAAAGCCACCTGACCTGTTGTTCAACAGCAAGCCGACACCGCAGCTGTTGGAGTTGTTAAAGATCCAACCCTCTTCATCAAACAGAAGATGATCCAATCTTTGTAACATCACTTTCCAATCCTTCACATCAAGATCTCGTTCCACCTAGAGTCGGTCAAGGAGTATTCTAAACTCTTCCATTCTTCCGATCCACGCAATAATATTACCAAGGTGAACCTTTGCATCAACCTCCACCACTACCATGATACCTGAATAAGAAATGCTCTCCGAGCTTTAGCTGTTATAGGTAAACCTCGAGGGTGCAAGGAGCTACTGATTTATTGAACAATGTGTACAATGTGGTGTAATAATGAAATTCATAATTCTTGACAAAAAGATTATTCATAAACAAAGATAGTATACATCCCTTTAATCTAAGAATAGTATTGTGTGGGAGGCAGCCTCCAAAAGAAATCAATCTGTCATTCTCGAGCTGGCCTTTGTCATGGTAGCAACGTCACGGGGAGAAATCTTGAGGTTGCTAGCCGCAACCATCATTGAAGACAAAAGACTCCTCCCCCCGATCCTAAAGGGGGGGCGATAGCCATACTCCCCCAAAGGTACTCCATCATCGAAAGAGATAGAGGTATGACAAAGACGATCTAGCCCCGGAGAGAAAAAAATAAATAATCTTTGTGCTCACATCCTTGATAGTAGGATCCAGAGATCACTAAAGAAACCTCTCGGGTTTCATGGATATGTTGGAATCGGGTATCCAGATGAATACGCTGAGCATATGAATAAGCAGTTAGGCTATTATCACGCCCATGGGGCACTAGAGTACAAGATCTTTGCACTAACTTTAACTGGATCTGTAATGACTTTTTTCGAGACCCTCTTAGAAGAGAGCATAGATTCTTGGAAAGATATCTACAAATCCTTCACCACCCATTTCATCGCCCAAAAGAGGCAACCCATGACAATGTTCATGCTTAGTGGGGTCACTCAAAAGAAGAAATAAATCATAGGTGAGTACATTGATTGCTTCACCAAAGTGGCAGTAGTCATGGGGAGCACATATGACAGGTTTGAAATTCTAGCACTTTCAAATGGATGTTGAGGCTGATGTCACAACACCTAAACACAATGTCAAGACAAATGTCAAGACCTCATCTGACTGATAGAATAATTTTACCAAATAATAAGCTATGCAGAAGTAAATTGCAGAAGGTAAAAGACAAAACCAATTGTTAACCCTGTTCGGTGCAACATCAACTACTCTGGGGGCATTGTTAAGTGCCAAATTGTAGTTATTTTGTGTATGTAAATAGTGGCACTTATCAATGCTTTTTGTTAATACCGTTTGAATAATTCCCCGTTTTTGTGTAATTACGTTTACTTTACAAATACTTGTATTTTCATATACTTTTATACCGTTTGATAGTTTTGTTGTATTTTTGTAGGTATTCTTGCGTTTTCGGAGCCTTGAGGAATAAAGTGTCGAAGACACGGCTGCGAGAGCAAAGAGAAAATAATTCTGCTGTTCTGGTGCAGGGCGCTTCGCGCGCTGTAGGGCGCGTCGCGCCCTCTTTGAGTTTGAAGAACATAGTCTGGCAGAAGTTAGGGCGCGTCGCGCCGGATTAGGGCGCTTCGCGCTCTAGGGCGGTTTGGTAAATTTATACAGGGCGCGTCGCACCGAAGTAGGGCGCGTCGCGCCCACTGCGAAACTCAGTTTTGTATAAATAGTTAATAACAGATTTTTTAGGTTTTTTATCACCTCTTCTTGACAAGTTGAGCTCTGATCCTTTTTTGGTAGTTTAGAGGCTTAGGAAACACCATCGGGTGCGACGTCATGTGGATTGATCATGGATCTGACTCGATTTCATTGTACCGGTGAGATCTTTCCGGTTCATCTTCTCTCTTCCCTTTGTTTCATTCCAATGGTGGGTGTTGTATGTATGTTTCTACTCTTATTGTATGTATATTTGTGGATCTTGGGATCGTTTATATATTCGCTTTACAAATCATCATTGTTGTTGTTCTTGATCTTTTTGCTTAAATGCTCTGGATTTGTGTTGTTGCAGACATGGACACCATAGATCTTGATTAGGAATGATAACTGTTAGTTTCTGGGTTGCAGACATGGATTCAGGACTAACAATCGTAGTGGGTATCGAGTTTAATGCCTCCGTGTTGTTCGTGTCGGTGGAGAAATCGCTGATGTGAATAGTACGGTTGAGCTTTCGTCGGTGTTGCAGACATGGGCACCGATGTGGCATCTCGGGTGATGCCCGGTGATGTTGATGCGTCTTGTGAGTGTCGAGCGATAGATCTTCAGATTTAAGTATTCGACGGGTAGAACGAAATGCAATTCCATAACTATTTCTCTTAGGCTATTGAGATTGTTTATCTGCTTTTATTTACTTTTCCCGCATTTACTTTCCGCACCCAAATCATGAAACTTAGAACGCGAGATAGTCGAACGGCAGTTCTTCTCACCGATCTCTGTGGACACGATAAATTCCCGGATAAATATTTCCAAATCTTTTGTTGCTTGCCGCTCTACCGCCACAACAAAATGGCGCCGTTGCCGGGGATTGGTTGAGATTAATCGCATTGCGATGGTTTTATGTTTTAAGTTTCGTTTGTTAAGTGTTTGGGCAGGACGTTTTCTTTAGGTTGCGTTTGAGGCGAAAGCATTGGCGTACCGCGAGGAAGTTTCTTACCATTCGCGAAACAATAAAGGCGTCGAGCTAACGACGTTAAACGAGCGCTTGTTGGGAGGCACCCCAACGGTTTTATTTTTCTGTTTTTATGTAATTGAGTTGTGTAGGTGTTAAGTGGTGGCTCACTGGAAAATCTGTCTTTTTAGACTGGTCTGGTTTTTCTGGTGTAGCGCGCGTCGCGCGCTGGGTTGCTTTTGGCCAGTGACCTCTTTTTAACGGGTCACTCGACTCGCCTTTTTCCCACTTACACCGAGGCTTTATAGTATAGTATTTTATCGATTTATTTTTAATTCTTTTGTTTGTGTTTAGACTCAAATTTTGGCCCGATTACTTGGAGTCGCATTTGGTAATTCTTCGATTTTGATTGATTCAACAAGCCGGTTGTGCGGTAATGATTGATCGAATTTGTACGTTGCAAGGTACTCGTTTATCGCTTTCTATAGCATAGCATGTTTAGGAGACTTTTCATTTGTACAATTTTCATACTACTCATTCTTTTTGCATAACTTGCTCATGACTTGAATCACAATTAGTTTTTCCCTTTTTACCATAAATGTGAGGTGGCTTTCCATTGTATATATATGCGAGAGACCGACAATTCTTGTTTTAACTAGATATTATTATGTTTAATCTTTCGTCTGTATTGATTTTGTGAATGCACGAAAGTGATCAAGGCACTTGTTTGATTTTGAGCACAACTACCATAAGCCAAATGTCATTTTACCTTGTGAGTGTGTGACCATTCGTACCCCCTTTGAGCCTTTTTGTCATTGTCCATTTTGCTTTTGAACTTGAGACATAGTTCACCCTTTTTGATGGAGTTTGATTATCTTTGTTTTCTTGACCTTAACTATGATGTTTAGTTGGATTTTTACCTTGCCTTAGAAAGTAGGGAGTATTCACTTTATGTTATGGTTGAATTCAAGTTGGGGAGAAGGTGTTTGCCTCTTTATGTTGTGATTGATGTGAGGTTAAGAAAAGAAAAAGAAAAAGAAAAAAAAAAGTGAGAAAGAAAGAAAAGAAAAAGAAAGAAAAAAAGAGAAAAGCTTGAAAAAGAAAAGAAGAAAAAGAGTTTTGAATAAGAGTGTGCTAATAAGTTTTGTGTTTGGTGTGAAATTTGTGATGAAGAGAAAAGTTGGATTGAAATTGTATTGTTTGAAACTTTGTGGAAGTAATTACTCCCTTAGGTTTAGGCAAGTTTTTGTTTCGATTAGCTTTAGGACTTATCACTTGTTTGTTAACCGAGCCACATTACAACCTTAAAAGCCCTTGTGATTCGTGCCGTTGCATTTTCGATGCTATTTTTGGATGAATGCATAATTTTGTCTATTGTTTGCAAGATTGTTGGATGAGTGTTCAAAGTCCTCACCTTTCGGTGTTTTTCATCTACCGATGAGTTTTTGCTAGGCGTGATTCATTATTGAGTTTGTTTTGTTTTAGGATGTTTTGTATGAATTTTTGTACTTAGGATTCGTTTCGTTTTCATGTTGTCGTTGTAGGATAGTGGTAAGTATTTACTTTGTTTGTGCGTTTTTGTTTGAACCGTACAATTGTTTTGTTTTTCCAAATCTTGTCGATTCTTGATTCTTTGGATTTTTACTTTTGCGATTTGAGTGTTTGGCCCTGTTTGAGGACAAACAGATTCTAGTTGGGGAGAGTTGTTAAGTGCCAAATTGTAGTTATTTTGTGTATGTAAATAGTGGCACTTATCAATGCTTTTTGTTAATACCGTTTGAATAATTCCCCGTTTTTGTGTAATTACGTTTACTTTACAAATACTTGTATTTTCATATACTTTTATACCGTTTGATAGTTTTGTTGTATTTTTGTAGGTATTCTTGCGTTTTCGGAGCCTTGAGGAATAAAGTGTCGAAGACACGGCTGCGAGAGCAAAGAGAAAATAATTCTGCTGTTCTGGTGCAGGGCGCTTCGCGCGCTGTAGGGCGCGTCGCGCCCTCTTTGAGTTTGAAGAACATAGTCTGGCAGAAGTTAGGGCGCGTCGCGCCGGATTAGGGCGCTTCGCGCTCTAGGGCGGTTTGGTAAATTTATACAGGGCGCGTCGCACCGAAGTAGGGCGCGTCGCGCCCACTGCGAAACTCAGTTTTGTATAAATAGTTAATAACAGATTTTTTAGGTTTTTTATCACCTCTTCTTGACAAGTTGAGCTCTGATCCTTTTTTGGTAGTTTAGAGGCTTAGGAAACACCATCGGGTGCGACGTCATGTGGATTGATCATGGATCTGACTCGATTTCATTGTACCGGTGAGATCTTTCCGGTTCATCTTCTCTCTTCCCTTTGTTTCATTCCAATGGTGGGTGTTGTATGTATGTTTCTACTCTTATTGTATGTATATTTGTGGATCTTGGGATCGTTTATATATTCGCTTTACAAATCATCATTGTTGTTGTTCTTGATCTTTTTGCTTAAATGCTCTGGATTTGTGTTGTTGCAGACATGGACACCATAGATCTTGATTAGGAATGATAACTGTTAGTTTCTGGGTTGCAGACATGGATTCAGGACTAACAATCGTAGTGGGTATCGAGTTTAATGCCTCCGTGTTGTTCGTGTCGGTGGAGAAATCGCTGATGTGAATAGTACGGTTGAGCTTTCGTCGGTGTTGCAGACATGGGCACCGATGTGGCATCTCGGGTGATGCCCGGTGATGTTGATGCGTCTTGTGAGTGTCGAGCGATAGATCTTCAGATTTAAGTATTCGACGGGTAGAACGAAATGCAATTCCATAACTATTTCTCTTAGGCTATTGAGATTGTTTATCTGCTTTTATTTACTTTTCCCGCATTTACTTTCCGCACCCAAATCATGAAACTTAGAACGCGAGATAGTCGAACGGCAGTTCTTCTCACCGATCTCTGTGGACACGATAAATTCCCGGATAAATATTTCCAAATCTTTTGTTGCTTGCCGCTTTACCGCCACAACAGGCATCCAAGCTAGGAAGAAAATCCACTATGATAGTATTAGTTCAAAGCTAAATAACCCTAGTTTACAACTTATCACCTAATCACTACCTTATTCAATTTCTACCTAGGACATTCCTAGATATGAGAACCCCCTCTCACTTCCCACAATCACCTCAGTGGTAATAACAAAAGACCAAAATAGAAGAACACACTTCCAATTAAATACAATATACTCTTTGAGTAAAAGCTTATGAGTGATTGACAATGAAGAATTAGTCAAACTCCATGTATCAACATGATACATGAGTGACATACACAAAAACAAAGCACACTAAAGAGACTCTCGAACCATAAGACTCTAAACTTCCCCTTTTCTTTTACCAAGTTGTAAAAGTCAAATTGTATTAGGTTTAGGTTTTTCTTTATATACTCCGCACCTGTCCATAGACTTCAAAATATTCACTTAGTTTGTTGTTGATCCATAAGTTGAGAGCTGCGTCAATTATGCAGAAAAATTTCCTTAATTTATGGAACAAAAATATCAAGTTTCCTAAATTGTCTCAACATCAAATTTTAGAAACTTATGCACAGTAAGAGATCAAATCAATTGTTTCAAATAAAATATTCTTGACCTGCACAAATAAGTGAGATATATCCATAGAGAATCGCACAAAAACAAATCAAATTTGTCAAGAAAGTAACAACAACTCCTGCTGTATCAGTTGCTCGAGATGTCAGAACATCTTGACCAATATATGGATGTGATACATGTTTTACCAAATGAAACATATTTTAGCAAAATTTCTTCCAATCATAAAACCAAGGAACTTACAATCTCTCCCCTTTGGCAATTTTTGGCTAAAACAACCTTTATATAAGTAGCTGGCTAGAAGCGCGCACACACATACACACATTAAAACCTTTTTAAAATGACTATGGAAAAGAAATGAATTGAGAAAGATATGTAAGAACAAGATTGGTTCTGCATCTTGTAACACCCTTCTAAAACTCCCGCGGAAATTAATAATTAAATCAGAGTGCATACAGACAAGAGTGCCACAATTTCAAAATAACATAAACATTATCCATCACTGTCATGCATTCACCAAGGAACATCTTATCATAACTCATAATTTAAAATCTCATGTTTACACAGCGGAAATAAATCATCAAATTAGCATCACACATCAATGCATTAATCCTCAAAACAAATTAAACAAAATAGAGTTATTATCATAAACTCAAAACATAACATTCCCCAGTGTTACATCTATCAAAGCATGACACCTGACGCTAACTAAACAAAGACTCATGAGCTAATCCTCACCAAGTCGAAGCCGCTATCCTCAATCTGAAAAATATAATGTAAGGGTGAGTCTCATCACAATTAACAGATATTATTGCATCATAAATAATAACACATCATAGTTATATTAATCACCCAATTGTATTATATTTCAGAAAATTCCACAAATACACAACTAACACATCATCACTTCATAACACTGAAACACATTCAATCATGTTATGAACATCATGCATATGAATGAACTGACACTATGCATGTGGTACCAAACATCATCAATGGGAATAACCCACCGACCGATCCAACATCTTCTAGATACGGCCCTGCCAGCACAAACTCCACACAATGGGAATTATGCCCTTCACTGAATCCACAACATAATTTGGATTCAGCCCTCAACATATGATTATGAATGAATGCAACATATATAACATACTTATACCATCATCATCATCATCATCATCATCAAGTATGTTTAAATATATATATTAGCATCATTCAAATATCATCCGATTGTCATCATCATACCACTCATAAATCATCACATGATTAATATTTCAAACATAGCATGTATTTAACACATCTCATCACATATATGTACAATACATCATTCGCCACGAAATACGATCATGTTTTAAAACAATTGAAATTACACTTCATTCCATAATTTAAACACATAGGTTATCTCGTAAGGTTCATCGTGCTCGAAACGACACTAAAAACGGACCTACGGTTTGAAAGTTATGCATCTTTAAAATTTCCCCGAGGACAGCTATCACTAACAGCACGCGGCGCAAACAAGGTTCGCGGCGCGAACTGAGCGAATAAATTTTCCTTGACTTTCTGCCAAGCACTTCGCGGCGCAAACGAGGTTCGCGGTGTGACCTGAGTGAATCAAATTTCCTTGAACATTCTGCTAAGCAGTTCGCGGCGCCAACACATGGACGCGGCGCGAACTGGCGATTTCACAGATTTTCAGGTCTGCAATAGACCCTGCGATGTCACCCATTCTAAGTCCAAAATCGATTCTAAACATCATTTACAGACAGTTAATCATCAATTGCATCACTATTCCTCATCACACATCAAAATAACACACTATTAACCAATAATCTATGCAATTTCATCAATTATAACCTCCCTAAACCTAACATATAATCCAATTGACCTAGACAATATCCCTAATCAATGTTACCATCCAAAACACGATAAGAAATGTTAACTGGAGAGTCCCCCCTTACCTTAGCCAATTTCTCGATCTTGGTCTCTCCCTCTTTTGTTCCTCTTTACGTTCCTCAGGTCTTCTCTTCAACTTCTCCTTTTTCATATTCTGACTCTTTCTTTCCCAATTCCTTATCTCCTTTATTTTATGAAAATATAAAATAATTAGTAATGGGCTTACTCACTTAGCACCCCCACACTACTAATCTCATCATCCGGCCCAAATGCTATAAACCATCCTTTTCCAATTATTTTCATAAAATTCATAATATTTCTAATTTATTAATTCAATTTCCAAATTAAATTAAAAATTAAAAATATACGGGTGTTACACATCTGACCTTGAGTTTTGATGATAACTTTACATGGTATCTTAGAAACTAATTGCGTACTATAATGGTTTCTGTCTAGTGTGTAGATTATGCTAAATAGGTTCTGACTCTGGTAAGAAGGCGTGTGATGTCATCAGGTTCTGAACTCAACACTCTGGAAGAATATCTTTGGTATGTTACAAAGTTAAGTCATGTGATGGAATGCTTCTTATGCTGGAATTCTAAGGAACGTTAGTACAAGAGCTTCTGATTGTGAATTTGCAAGGAAACTTTGAAGGCCTTCTAAAGCTTTGCTTCTGTTGTCTCATATTCTGAAGATGCTGAAGACAAGGTTTTGCTAAACGAGTTCTGAAGATATGAAGACATTACTTTTGAAGACCAAATGCTGAAGACTCTGAAGACAAGGTTATGCTGAACAAGTTCTGAAGACTCCAAAGACTTAGGTTAAGAAGAATCAAGTTATGATCCTTCTACAACATGCTTCATCAATATACATTAGAATCCTCTTAAGAAATTGAAGATACAGATCAAAACTGGCTTGGTGAGTATAAAAGTACAAAGTACACTATGACCACTACTTTAATAGGATGACGTAAGGACAATCCCTTTTCTACTTGTTGTCTACCATTCCCATCATGACCGTTGGGAACAAAACATCTGGTTTTATGTTTCCTATTCTACCCTACAATAAATCTCTTTTCCAGCTATAAAAGGAGGACTTGGAAGAATTTGAAATCAATTAATCAATTATACAAAACTACGCTAAAGTGTTGCACAAACTCTTTTGAGATATTCTTTGTATAGTTTTGTATCTGTTTGACAAGATGTTAGATCATTTTATCTGACATCCCTTTGATACTTACACATACCTGAGCATAGTTTCTCCAGCCCTTCTTGACACAGAGAGCTTTGTCAGTTTCATTCCCTTCATACTCATGACTGACTTGAGGTTCAATCAACATCATACACCATGCACTTGGATCTTGGTTTGTGTCACACACACACAGACACAAATTCTTAGCTTGATCATGAGTTCAAGCAATGACTGATTACTTATATTGTACCCTTAAATTTTATATTCACCCGGATAACCAATCTGAAAATCAAGATTCTCTTCAGCTTTGGGGGCGATGTCATAATCTATTGTGACCCGGTTCCCTGTATCATTCCTCACGTACTGATTGAGTTCATCTTCCATGCCATTAGCCCATAACTCATACTTTGAGATACACGTGAGACCTGATGAACTTTCCCTTGATTGGGAAGTAACTTTTAGGCTAGGAACATCGAAACTTTGTTTTTGAGGGTGATCTTTTAGATCTTTGACAACAATCTGAGTTTCTTCAACTTCAGCATTTGCTCTATATTCTTCAATGTTGGTATCAGATGTTGAAACATCTTCAACAGAGCTTACCTCAGTTGCCGCTGCAGTTGTCTTGATATTGTTCTCTTTTTTGATAGAGTCAGTGTATTCTTCTCGGAAAAATACGACTATCGAGTCCGCAGACTTTCTTTTGTCAGAACTCACCATTTTGACCTTAGAGAGGTCATTATGCATGACACCTGCATCATTCCCTCCTCTTGAGCCTTCAGCCTTCATTAACTTGGATTTTCTTCCATGCATAGCATGGCTTGTGTCTTGAGACACAATTTTCACACCTGTCCTAGAAATAGAAACTTTCTTTGACTCTGAACTTGTCTTAGTATGTTTCCCTTGATGAGACATCATCCATTTGGGATATCCAGTCAAGTTGTAGCATGTAGCCTTTGAATGACCAGACCTGCCACAACGGTCACACTTAAGGTGTTTATGCTGAGAATTATCGTACCTTTTCTGTGGTACCTTCAGATGTTGGGACACATATCTCAACATCTCTTGCTTCTGCCTTTGAGGAGCCTCCTCAATTTCTTGCCTTCTTGAGTTAAGATTCCTGATCTTTTCAATGGCCTTTCCATTTCGATGATTCTCATCTTTCACAGCGGTACCTATACTTGACCTCCTTCTTATTTGAGTCATGTTGTGTTGGTCTGATTTAGAAATCGCACCATCTTCTTTAAGATCCTCAATAATTGCCAAGAGTTCCTTTTTCTCATCTTGTAGTAGAGCAGTAATATTTATGTGCTCTATTACTGTTTTCCGAAGTTTTTCATTTTCCAAGTAAGTTTCTGAGAATCCTGCTGCAAGCTCACACACGGTGAGTTCTCCTACATATGACTCAGTATCAGACTCGTCAGGTTCTTCATTGGATCCCCATGTTTTAGTTATGACATTCTCTTGTCTGAACCTTTCCCATGACCATGACAAGTTGAGCCTTTCTCATGTTTCTTGAGGTATATGATTTGATTTCTTTGTTCATACCCTTCATAATTCACCCTGGACTTTCCTAAGTTGTTTAACTATTTTCTCAACATAGTCAGGTCGTCGGATGATCTTTCAGGGGTCATCTCTTCCTTGGTTCTGGAGGTCGAGGCAAAATCCATACTCTTCTTGTCAAGATGTTGAGACATTTGATGTAACATCTTGATCTAGTACGAGGATTACTAGAGTCTAAAGCTGACTTCTTTTTCTCATCCAGCCCCAGGGTACTCATGCTCCTTGTCATTTTTCCCACTTTATGGATTTCATCATAAGAGACAGACCCAGTATTATGCCCTCTGACTAACTTTTGAGCTTTGTTAAGTTCAAATAGTAGAGAGATAATCTCTTCTTCCAGTTCAGAGATAGTCCTCAACTGTTCTTTCTTTTCTTCATTCAGTTGGTGCACCAGATCTTTCTGTTTCTCCCTTTCTTCACATAATTAAGCACTTGTGAGACACAACTCTCCGTATGATGCAACTAGATCATCATATGCTGAAACATCCTCATCGTCTGCCCATATACTTGTCAAAGCATTCACATGTTTGGCAGATTCGTCTTCAAGGTCACTGTTAGAGTCTTCTTCATACCAAGTTACAGATAAACCCTTCTTCTATCTCTTAAGATAAGTAGGACACTCAGGCTTAATGTGTCAAAAGCCTCCACATTCATAGCACTGTATGCCCTTTTCTTGAGAGGATTTTTCTTCATATTTTCTTCTTCCAGCCTCATTTGAATTTTGAATATAAGATGAGTTGTTCTGGACATTTGATCTTGGGTTCGTACCTATCTTTTATACCATTCTGTTAAATTATCTCCCAAGCAATACTATGGCATTTGATATTCCTTCTTCTGAATCTAGATCACATTCTTCAATACCAACTTCAGTGTTGGCAGCAAAAGCTATGATTTTGTTCTTCTTATCGGTTCTATCATTGATGCTTAATTAACTTAAACGTTTGAAGTGATCCTACTAGATCATCCAATCTCATTCGGTTAATGTCTTGAGCTTCTTTGATGGCAGTCACCTTCATGTCAAATCTCTTGGGAAGGGACCTGAGCATTTTCCTCACCAACTTCTCTTCTAGTATCTTTTCTCCTAATGCACTTGATGCATTAGCTATCTCAAGAACATTCATATGAAATTCATGAATTCTTTCATCATCTTTCATCCTCAGATTCTCAATATGGGTGGTTAAAAGCTGGAGTCTTGACATCTTCACTTTGGATGTATATTCATGGGTAGTTTTGAGAATTTCCCATGCATCCTTGGCTAATTAACATGTGTTCACCAACCTATAGATGTTCTTGTCAATTCCATTGAATATGGCATTTAGGGCTTTAGAATTTCCAAGATCAAGTTTATCCTCATCTTTGTCCCAGTCTTCCTCAGGATTTAGCACAGTCGTGGGTTGTTTGTCTGCTTCTATAACAATAGGATGCTTTCATCCTTTCAAGACTGCCTTCCAAGCCCAACTATCTGTGGATTTCAAGAAATCCACCACATGAGGTTTCTAGTAGTCATAATTGCTTCCACCCATAATAGGTGGTTTGTTCAAAAATCCTACTTCCTTGTCCATCGTACCAGAAATTAACCTCCCTAGATCTCACCCAGATGCAAAGCATGATGCCTGCTCTGATACCAATTGAAATTCTAATATCAGATATGTGATGTCAAATGAGATGTCACGACACAAATATTTGTTGATGAAACTAATAACGCAAGAAGCAGCAATAATGTTAAACATTGCAGAATGGTAAAGAACACAACGATATGTTAACCCAGTTCGGAACAACCTTCCTACTCTAGGGGCTACCAAGCCAGAGACGAAACCAATATTTGATAGTATCAATTCGAAGTTAAACAACCCCGTTTACATTTCTCACTTAATCACTACCCTTCTTATGACTTCTACCTAAGACTCACCTAGGTATGAGGCCCTCCTCAAATCCCTTCATTCACAACACCCTGTGACAAAATAAAACAAACAATAAAAACAGAAGACACTCTTCAAGGGCACACAATCCTCAATGCTTAAAAGCTTATGAGGATGAAACTACTCTCCTTAATTAACAGCTTCGGAGATCACACAACATTCAACACCTACAGGTTTGTGAATGCACACATATGGAACTTACAGCAAAAATAAGGATTCCTATAACCCTAAAAACACAAATATCAGTTCCACCTAAAACTAGGTTACAACCTTTCTATTTATAAGTTTAACATCGACTGAACTGGGCTTCAAAACGCAGCAAAGAGGCTGCCAAATATCTGCTACTTGTTCTACAAGAAAATAGGTCTTCAATCCAAACTTTCCTATATTGTCTCCAATAATAGAAAGTGTGGATATTTCTTGATTGAATCAATCTTGGATAACACATCAGCTAATTGATTTATTCCCGAATATACTTTAGCTAAAACACGAGATTCCTGTAGCAATAAAAATGCCTGGTTCACTTGACAGACCAGCTTCTCCAGTTAGGATGTCATACCAGACATGTTGTGACATCTTGAATTCTGAACACTAGGTCATCTTGCATTTCTTTCAACATGTTCTTGCTCAGTGTGTTTTACCAAAATGCATGCCAACCTTAGAGAAACTATAATTTCCTTTCCAAAAGCTACAAGACTTGATCCCCAAGAGTGAATCAAATCAGCGCAGTAATGCAAATAACATCAAATTGTTCCAAAAGAGATCAATCAATCATTAATCTACAAGAACTAATTTTTCAATATAAAAAAGATTCAATTTTTATGTTGTAGTGGGTAAGAATTCACGAAAAAGAATAGAAAGAAAGTATGAGCTTCCAAGAAACCTGCATGATTTGATTGAGAAAATATTCTCAACAAATACACCAACCTCCTTTTTGTTCCATCACCACCAAGTTACAACCTGTAACTTTCTCCAACTTCACAATAATCAACCTTACCATGTTCAATCATCTTCCCAATTTACATCACCTCATA
Source organism: Vicia villosa (assembly GCF_029867415.1). NCBI lineage: Eukaryota > Viridiplantae > Streptophyta > Magnoliopsida > Fabales > Fabaceae > Vicia > Vicia villosa. The sequence goes on along the minus strand of NC_081180.1, from coordinate 12,523,615 downwards.
ACCGCTTCTCCAATATTGCATGAACCTGTAAATTACAACCTCTATCTCCATGCTTCAAACCATGAACAAGCCTTCATCATCAACAAATATGAAAAAGAAACACAACAACACCATGCTTTAATCTTTCAACAACGTAAAAAGGCAAGCAGTAGAACAAAAACTAACAATACAAATTACATAAATTTTCTTATTTTTTTCTATTACAGATCGAACCAAAAGAAAGCAGGAAGAGGAAGTCGGAATCAAAATCATCGGAGATCCCCACCGCCCAAGCTTCAGCCGTCCGCCGCGGACTCCGCCTTCAACCACTAACACACAACAACTCCGGCCGCAACCTCCAGACGTTGGACCACCACCGCAACTCTCGCCTCTCTCCCTCTAACTGGCTCGTGTGGTTAGCTCTTAATGTTTTTACTTTGATTCATATTTGCTTCATGTTGGCATGATTGGCTAAAGATTGTGTTGTTGAGAGAAATTACAGAGTTAAAAAGAAAGGAAAGTTATGGGAGGTTTCGTTGAGAAAAGAAAGGAATTGTGGAAGGAGAAAAATTTGCATGGATACGAACCTAAACCCTTAGTGTTAGAAACAACCAATAAGATTATGAATAGGGATGTTAACTTGCATCTGTTAATGGAGATCCCTGTGAGGATTATTTGTTTGGAGCATTGAAGTTGGAAACTTTTTTCCTTGCAGGTAGAGTTTTCAAAATGGGTTAGCCCATATGAACCGGCCCGCCCGACTCAGAGAATCATAGGGCTTGGGATTTAAAGTTAGAGCTCATATTTTTCAGGCTTTTTTTAGCCCATCCCTAAAAAGTCCACTACCCATTAGGGCTAGCCCATATGCGTCATGGGTAGCCCATTAGACCCGCATAACTATAAATTTTAAGAAATATATATTAATGTTTATATTGTCTTACTCCTAAATAGCAAAATGTTTTTTCTCATCTCACTAACTTTTATCTCTATTCTATTCAATCTTTCTTTTTTAAATATTATACATTAATATAATCAATCGTATTATATTAGTTTTCTCTTATATTAAATATTCAAGTATTATTTTATACAATTTAGGCATATATTGTATTTAGAAACACATTATAATATTTATAAGAGATAATATAGACTATAGTAATGAAAAATGTATTATGTTTAAAATAATATAAAATTTAATTTATAATAAATATTATGAAGTTTTTATTTTACTTTTTTTAAATAAAAAAGCCCGTTTAGGGCCGGGTAGCCCGAAGCCTATATAGGACCGGGCTCGGATAGTAATTCTCGAGCCCATATTATACAGAGCCTTTTTGGCCCAGCCCTAAAAAGCACAAGGCCCGTTAGAGCCGGCCCGTTTAGGGCCGGGTAGTCCATTTTGACAGCTCTTCCCGCAGGGACAGGGATGGAGCGAAAAGTTCCACCGATGACATTTTTGGGGCGGGGATTGGGAAAGTATCCTTCACCCCGTGGATTTCTCGACTCCGACTATATTATTTAACTTTTATATTTTGTATATTATATAATATATAATTATAAAAGTTTACATAAAAAATATTAGTAATGTATTAGAAAATGAAGAGTCATTAGTGAAACATTTTATTTTTTAAGTTTTATTGTATAATGTATTGTTTCACTACCCAAGTACCTAACTCTAAAAAGTGCATATAATAAATAGAATTTACACACTGTCTCCTCCTTTTCTTTTCTCAAGTATCTTTGTCTCCTCCATTCATCATCTTCTTCGTTCTCTCCGTCATCACAACAACCACTCTCTTTTGTTCATTATGCTTATGGTAATTACTCTTTAAATATATGATAATAACAAAATACTTGTGTCATGGTTTCGATTAAAAAGTATAGAAATTTTCTTAAGATTCGATCTCTGTGGATATCCATGGGGAGCTGTGGGGTTGGGGATGAGGAAAAATGTTATTCCGTGACAGAGATTGTGGATGAAAATAGAGAATAAATTTGAGGGCGGGACGGAGAGCGGGGAAGCATCTTCCTAGAATTCTCTGCCCGTTGATATTCCTAATTATGAATATGTTTTTTCTCTCTCCTTGTTTAATATTATCCCTTTTTATTTTTATTTTAACTAAAACAATTATTTGCCACATGCCCTATTTTTAATTTTTTTACTTTTTTAAATTTGAAAAAAAAAATCATGGTATAGGGCGCGGACCCCTTGGTTGTTTTGTTGCCTTTTTTTGTTTTTAATTAATTTATTATTATTATTACTAATTATATTTTTTTTCTTTAGTTTATCTATTTTTTTTATTTTTCTCTTATTTTTTTTCTATTTTTTTTTATAATAACGAGGGTCTAAGCCCAAAAGAAAAAAATTATGAGAAAATTACAACCAGAGGAAAAATCTCTAAAGCACCATTCTCTAATAACGACTATAAGAAATTTGTCGCTTTATCATAAATAACAAACTTCTTATCCATGCACCCACGATTTGCCAAAGAATCTACACAAGCATATAAACCAATTTTGAGAAAAAAGTGGGGCTCAAGATAATGAAGTGGAGTGCCGCACTTCTATTTTATTATTTTTTTTCATTTTTTTATAATTTTAATAGAAAGGCTAATTCGTGTGCCAACTTGTTGACGAATGAAGGCCTTTTTTAGATAGATATCAGATCTTCATTATTATTCTGCAAAAGATTTTGTCTAGCATTTTGTCCAACAAATTAGGTCGGCCTAATTTTAAAATTACACATTTTTGAGCTAAAGTTTAGTTTGGCCCCCCTCCTTTTTTGTACCTCCTCTTTCTTGCTATATAATATTTGCGTTAAAAAAAAAAATTAAATTAAGGTCTTGAATGGACTTAATTTTTGGACCTTTAGTTGGTTTTGGTCCACACTAACATTTTTGACTACTCTCACCCCTTAGCCTATTTAAATGATTTTTATTTTTTATTTTTGTTAATTATTACATCTAATTATTTTAGTTTAAAGTTATTTAATTTTAATTATTAAAAAAAATATTCATTTTTATATTATTAGTTTTACTTAAATAACTTAGTTATTAGGTTAGATATTTTTGCCTCATGTAAAACACCAAAATATGACTTAGGTTCCTAACTATTTTAACATTCGCACCATTTTATAAATTAAATAAACCATTAACTCATAAATATCTCTATACGTGTTCATAAATCCAAACATATTTTAATCAAATCAATTCCAACATTTTTGTAAGTAGTATGATAGGTGGATCCGTGGATGCACATCCTCGAATAATTGATTCGTCGGCTTAACGTGTTACCAATTAATATTCAAATCAAATACAATTAAAATTCATGACAATCCATTAAATTAATATTCTTTTTCTGCTCCGTGCGACAACAACCTCAAATCAATTTCTACACCACAGTGCGTCTAATCCTAATTCAAGACAAACACCTTTCGAAAACTAAAAAAACAAACAACCAAACTTTTGAACTACGATGACTCTGAATTTCTCATTGCATTATGAGAATACGTAGGTACACGATTGTGAGACCAAAGCAAATCAACTTGAGTCTTATAAATATGTGACCCTGGTGTAATATTGATCAATTAAGAATAATAAAATATGTTTAATAATTGGATTTTGATATTCCAATAAAATACACACAATATAATTTTGCTTTCTCTCTTTCTCTTCTATATGCGTGTTAATAGCTCTAATAAATAATAAATATCACTTAAGCATAATAAACTTTGATATGCTTTAAATTAACAATCTATGTAAAAAGAAAATTTCTTAACAGACCTCCTAACCTTCTTGGCCACCCCTGGCGAAATTCCTAGAATGCCCCTATATTTCGGAAATACATCTCCGAAATCACTTTTTTCTGAAAAAAAGGGTGATTTCGGAAGTACACTTCCGAAAACACGAAAAAAAGGTGTTTTCGGAGATGCATTTCCGAAAACACCCCTTTTTTGAGTTTTCGGAAATGCATTTCCGAAAAATCCCTTTTTGGGAAAGGGGGTGTGTTCGGAGATGCATATCGAAATATTCCAAGACCAAATTGGTCTTGGAATGTTTCGGATATACACTTCCGAAAGAATTCAATAATTATTAAAAAATTAAAATCAAAGTGAATCAATACAATTAATAGATATAAAATCAAGGTGAATCAATAAAATGAAGGTGAATCAATAAAATCAACGTGAATCAAAATTTCCTAAATAATTTTAAAGTTAAAAATTATTTTACTAACTTATATAAATCAAAAACATTTTAATTTCATAATTAAATTTTGATTATTTAGAATTAAATATAAAATTATTCTTTAAATAAAATTAAGACAAAATCTTTTTTTAATTTTTTTAAACTAAATAAAAATTTATAACTCATTTTTAATTATGAATCAGAATAGAAATATATAAATATATAATAATAATTATTAATTTTATAAGTGAAATATATAAATATATAATAATTATTATATAATAATATAATAATTATTATAAATTAAAACACTATTTTTTAAATATTATATAAATATATAAATATATTTATAATTAATATATAATAATTATTATATAAATATATAAATATATAATAATTTTTATAAATATATAATAATTATTATAATTATTATATAAATATATAAATATATAAATTAAAACACTCATTTTTTTAATTTCTTTTGTAAATATATAATAATTATTATAAATATATAAATAAAAAATTATAACTCATTTTGTAAGTGAAATTATTTTAATTTTTTTAACTAAAATTATTTTAAATTTTAAAATATGAATCAGAATAGAAATATATAATTATTATTATTCATAACTCATAAATTATATCAAAATATATAATTATTATTATTCATTACTCATAAATTATATCAAATTTATGATATATGAATTAATTAATATCATAAAATTAATTTTTTTAGATTTTTTTTTGTTGTTTCGGAGATGCATCTCCGAATTTGTCAAAATTCCAATTTTTGGGAATTTTTCGGAAATGCACTTCCGAAGTCTGAAAAAATTTTGAAAAAAAAATATTTCGGAAATGCATTTCCGAAGCGGGGTAAAATTGGGTTTTCGCAGGGGGTGACCCCCATAGGGAGGTGGGTAAAGAAATTTTCTGTAAAAATGATGTTACTTATCATTTTGTTACTTGTGTGATAGTACATTTGCCAAACTCAACCACATTAAATGAGAAACTCTCTAATTTTTCACCTTTTACCAACATGTTTTTGTGTACAATATTTTTTTTTTGATATAGTTTTTGTTTACAATTTTACCAACACGTAAAAGTGCACAAAAATCTCTACTATGCTAAATCCATCCTCATCTTAGGACACAAGATGAATCAATATTAATTTGCATCAACTTCTTCAAAGCATTCTTATAAGCCACAATCTTGTTGATGAATATTTACCTCTTCTATGTTACAATATGTTTCTTGTGAGAGTTAATACCATTAAACAAACTAAATATATCATTATTATATCTTTATTTTCAAAATATTGATAATGAGAAAAAGATAAAGATGACAAAAATATAAAAAAAATCATTCTTAAGACCTAATTCATCCAACAAATACGACAAAACTAAATTGAGATCTTATCTGAGCTCAAATATGATACTGCTTATCCGCGCGAATTGTAATAGTTATCGTCATTTCGTATCGTCATTTTGTCAATAAAATCAAATAAAATAATAATCAACCCTCTTAGGTAGCTTTCTTGCAAAGAAAGACCCATTCATTAATGGAGGCTTTCCAGTTGGGGATAGTGCTAAAAGAACAATTATCCTATCATCAATCACTTTTGGAGATAAAGGGGTAGTGGACTTAGGTTTGAAATCCACTATATATGTGGAATCTTTCATAGTATATTATGTAGAAATGGAATCTTTTTCTTTAGTTCAATCATGCATAACTTGCTGTATTTTTGTAGCTATATCGGAGTATAAAAGCTACAATATTGATAATACAAAAATTAATTTTCATCTATAAACGGTTTTTTATTGGACAGTATAGAACTTATTGTCCTACTCCTATCGATAGTGTATATATACCTAACTGAATAATAGTACATACGTAATTAAACTGGTAAAATCATCATGTAGTGTTTGGCTGACACGTCCAATTTGAAATCTTATGAAAGTTTTAACTAACACATGAATAAAAATATATCAAATCTAAAGTTTATTTGGATTTTTCAGGAAAAATACTCAGTGGGAAAAAAATATTCATGGACAATTGGGAGTGTTATTATTAGAGCAGTTAAATGGGCCGGTTCGGTTCAGCCCGCTTTGGTTTGGTGGACCAATATTTTTAAATGGGTTGGTCTGTCCTGACCCGATTATTAAATGGACTACGTAAAATGAGTCCAGTCCATTTTCAAAGCCCCTTGCAGTCCGGTGGGACAGCCCGACCCATATTTTAATATTATAGTTTAATTTTATAAAAAAGATGTAATGGATAAATGCACACATAGTAAATAAAGAGTCATCATAAATATATATAAGTGACGTTTAAAATATTTATCCATATATATATATATATATATATATATATATATATATATATATATATATATATATATGAATATATATATATATATATGAATACAACAAAATCATCCATGTAAAAGTACAAAGTAACTTAATATTATCATTTATAATTATCAAATTTTCTCTCCATCTCACAACAATTTCCTTTATCACATCATCTTGAAAATATATCTTCATCCTCTTTAACTTTTCTTTATCACTTGAAAATAGATATATGAAATCATATCTTATCTCAACCTTTTTTCCTCAAAATTTACCAAAATCTTTTTTAATGGGTCAGCCCAAAGCCCGCTTGGCCCGACCCGACCCAGCCCATAAAAAACATAGGTCTGATGGACTGACCCAAAAAGATAGGGCTGTGTTTTTTTAAAGATATTTTACGGTCCGAGCCACGCTAAATTGTTAGGCTTATGAGTCGGTCCGATAGACCGAGCCCATTTTGACAGCTCTAATTATTATGTTAGTTAGGAATTAATACTTTTAAAATAAAAGGTGAAAACTAAATATAAAACTAAAAATTGTATATCCTTAACTCACTGTTAATTGAAAACTTCATAATAATTGATTTCAATAAATTTATAAATGTTTTGAATTTTGTTTTTCTTTTGAAAAATAGGGAATGTAGATGAAAGATGTGCATTCCAACGTGCATGTTCATTAAATTTTCTTATATAATTAAAAATAATTAAACGTTTATTTAATAGTAGAAAGATCCATCTGCTGCAGCCACGTTCAAGTTCTACTATCATTATTTTTTAATTATTTAAAATTATTTACAGTTAGAGAAGATGAAAATATATTTTTAAGGATTTGCATAATAAGAAATATTTTATAGAATAAATTTCTGTATTATATTCTGTTTGATAGTCTATATATTAGACTATTTTTTTCTTTAACAAAATGTACTATATTTAATATTATCTATAATTAAATATATATATTTTTTATAAATTTGTATTTTTAAATTTATTTTTAATGAAATTTACAGAATTTGAGATCATATACTAAGATTTTGCTGTCCTTAAAAATAAAAGGTCTTACTCTTACTCTCTAAAGATTTTTTTTAAGCAATGCCTCGTTGTCTTAGTACTAGAAACTTCTTAAATGGAAGAATATGAATATGTATACATAGTGGAAAAAATCCTACTTATTCCTTCTACAGAATAAATCATATGATAGTTTTTATTCTTGATTATTTTACAGTTAGGTACAATTAATTTATATCGTTTGTTAAAGTTGATTCATGAAAATGTGTAATTTATTTAATCTACTACTTCAACAACCAACCAACCAAGTTTTATTCTCTTAAATATCATCGGTTAAATGAATCTCGATATTTAAAAAAAAAAATTCTTTTATAACTTTTTTAGGTCTTTATTTATCTTTAATTGTTTGACTCCTCTACATGTGATATAATCTCCTTACCACATAATCTATATGTCTTATCTATACACTAGTAACAAACCCGTGCGTTCGCACGGGTTATGGTGTGGGACGCGCATTTGTTTCTGTTGTATATTTTTTAATGAAAAAATATCTGGTTATCCGTGAAAAAATAATAATTAAATGTAATTAATAAAAAAATATTTTGATCAGTAACTTCATGTCCCGTTAATAATCAATATTTTAATCAATAACTTCATGTTCGCGTGTACAAATATTATTTTGATCAATAACTTCATGTCTCCGCGTATCTTAAAAAATATTTTGATCTGTAACTTCATGTCCCGATAATAATCAATATCTTGATCAGTAACTTCATGTTCTCGTTTCCAAATATTATTTTGATCAATAACTTCATGTCCTCGTGTACCTTAAAATATATTTTGACCAGTAACTTCATGTCCCGTTAATAATCAATATTTTGATCAGGAACTTCATGTCCCGTTAATAATCAATATTTTGATGTGTACAAAAGAATATATATTAGAAATTTAGGATTTAAAGATAAAATCTGAGTTTGATTTGTATAAGTTTTATTTTTTCTATATTTTTTTTATGTGTATTGTATCCTATTCTAGATAAGTAGATGCTTAATTTTTTTTCATTAAAACATTGTAAATGCAAAAAAAAACTAAATTATATATTGATAAGACCACATATACATAAATACATTTACATGTATTACTTCATGATAGGTTGTACAATGATTTTACTGCATTGACTTCTAGGGTAAAAGAGTTAATGTATTAGACTATTTGAAGCTTTAGCCTCTCACCCTTCCTCTTCTTACACCTTACTCTAAACTCTAACCTGCAACATTTTAATACAGTTTTAAAATATAAAAACTCAAACTTATATATCCAAAAACAACCAAATAATTTATTATTATCATTAATTCTAAAATAGTACAATAAATATTTGTCATATTATATTAATTTTTTATTTAATAATAATAAATATGTGTCTTATATTTAATTATTTATTTATATTTATAAATACACAATTTCTTACCTTAAATTGGACCTAAATTATTACGGTCTAAATCGACCTAATTTCATGTATATTTGACCATTTTTCGTTCAATTTTTATATAGATATGAAGAAAAAAGATGCTGAGATTCAAACATTTCACTATGAAATTACCATAACATTTAATGCCCTTACTTTTGACAGAGCAGTTACTTATTGTCTTTTGCTCTGAAAAATTGAAATGACAACTCCTTCTTTTAAGAGCTAACTTGTGCCCCAAGGATACAAGTTAACAGCTAAATTTAGAAAAAATTATTTGAAAATTGTGTATTTTTTCATTAAAAACTTATCATTAATGTTTTCGATTACTTTTTTCAATACATACTTTCTATTTATGAGTTTCTTAACTTGTGCCCTTAGGGCACAAAAGGCACAAGTTAGAATTATCCTTTATTATATTTATATTTCTTAAAGAGTACAATTTCTATACGTTTCCACTTTTCTAATATTTTTTTTACTTTAACATACAAAATTTTGTATACATACTCTATTCTCTCTACCACTTGAAAAAAACAAACCCAACTTATTATTGTGCATCATCCTCTCAAATATCAATCTCTCATTTCATATTCTCATTAACTAAATAAATACCAATTATATTATAGTAACAATTAAAGTCTAACTTTAAACTAACTAAATTTCATTAAATAAAATACACTATATCACTATAAATTTCATTTTTTTTCTCTATCTCACCAAAACCCCATTTTCTTTCTCCTCATTACCCAAAAGTTTTAATATACCTTAAACAACACATTTCTCTCTCCTCTCACCAAAACCCCATTTCTTTCTCTCTTTTTGAGTTATTTTTATAATAAAAATAATTGAATTATTTAAACTCATTTAATTCCTTTTAAATTGGGCTAACATAAATATTTTCAAGATATACAAAAATTGAATTAAATAACATTAAAATTGAAGTTTAATATCAGTGTTTTAACCACAGAAACAAAAACATGGCTACTGCAACAATGACTCTTACCTGCACAAATAAAACTTATCAGAAATAAAAAAACACTTGCAGAGTATAACTTATTTATCAAGGAGAATTAAAAATATTTCAAAAAAATTACCATGCTCTTTCACCAAAATTTTCGGCTTTTTTTCATTACAGCAGAACCTTTAGATAAGACTCATAAAACTCAACCTTTAATGAAATTAAAAGAAAATCAATAAAAAATTATATGACACAAAACAATACTTCCCTCATTTTAGAGACCTTATATAGACACAGATCTGATAGATTTAAACGAATCGATAGATACAAATTATAGCATATTATTATATCATAGATTAAACAAGAATAATAAGAACGGTGTACCTTGTTAGGATTGAAGAAACTACCGATACCTTCTAGGATTATAGAAATTGCTGTCAGAGAGTATGAGAGGATGACTACCCTCATTACCGTTTAGGGTTTTCACTATATGTTAATCGTTTAATGGGGCAACGCTTAAATAACTAAACGGCTGAGGGCAGGGACCTCTCATTGGGCTTAACTGAATGGTCCAACCCATCACGGTCCAATCAGAGACAATAGCCCAATTAGATTATTCATCTATAAATACTTAATAACAATAGACCATAATTTATATTAATAATAATTTCTAATAATTGATTATTGTTAATCCATAATTGATTAATTAAATAATTAATCCAACATTCTCCCACTTGGATGACAATAATCAACTATTAAAATTATATAAATTTTAATACTAGAATTTTAATTACGATCAAAGTACTTGTTCACATAACAAAAGTAAACTTCAACATTGCAGAAATGAATCCGATAGGGAAAACATATCATACAAGCCAAAGAAATGTTACATTTTATAATAAAATGATGAATTTAGAGAAACATAATTCATATAAGAAAAATATGTTATTAAACAATGGCCCAAGCATATGAAAATGCTATTAATAAACTCCCACTAACCCAAAATATCATAAGATTTACTCATGTGTATAAGTCTGTGATCAATGATTTACTAATGAGTTTTTACATTAAAGGTCATAGCATATCCACGTAGGTCTAAGAATAGTAATTACATATAGGAGTTACCCTATTACAAGAATAATTACATTTAATCATAAGTACCTTCATAACACAATATCATACTCGATAGGAGTATTGATATTTACTTGTACTTTCATATTATGACCTGACAAAAGTGGACTATTGAAGATAGAATAACACAATATTATCGCATGCCAAAGAATTATTGTGTCTTTTCAATATTGACCAAACATCAAACATGATGCTTCCTGAGATTAAAAAGAATAACATATATCTCAGTATAATATAATAAGACTTCTTAGAATATTATATATTTTGAAGTCTTCTTAGAATATGTCATATTTTATAGTGCACACAAGAATATATGACAATATGAGAATAATAATCTAAATTAGATTATATAATTTTGTACACATATACTCCCACTGATCCACATGTATAAAGATTTTTGGAGCCCACAAGTATTGTATAATATATCATCAACAGAGTTTTACAAACTCAACCACCTATTTTGCACATAAATAGAATATATCATTATTGATATAATTTCACATGAATATAGCAGATCTATTAACAAAAGTGGTTACAAAATAACAATATGAAACTCAATATTTACCGAAGAAATTTTTTATAATCTAAATTTGAGTTTCATAGTTAACCACATATTCTGCATTTAGAATTAAGGAGATTGTTACAATTTATAATACAAAATCTCCTTATAACAATTGTGATTCTTATAATCATTTTCATAAACTAAATAATTTTCACGTAAGAGAGTATGATGATTATATAAAACACAATTATCATCATATGAGTGAGATTAAATCATAGTATAATTATGACATAGAATTATATACTATTTTAATAGCTCATCCAAATCTCAAATGCTACAATTATAATCACACTCACACACATTTGAGAAAACATATTATGTTATACGCAGCGGAAAAAATATGAGACTTAATTTTAACTATTATTAAGGATACAACACAAATAGTTATAAACTTTTATTAATAACATAAGACTATAATATCCTCAATACAAGTCTCCAAAATGTTTATTACTATTAAATAAATAATATTAGTTTCTAATATAATTGACATGTTAAATTCTCCCACTTGATAGATAATAATAGTTGAATTATTAACTCAAAAGTTTAAAATATATTTTAAACTTATATTAAATTATTTTATCTATCACACAATTATCATGTCATGTAACGTCATACCAATGGGATATGTCCATCACTTACATAATACAAAGAGAATTAAAATCTTTTTTTTTTTTTAAATAGTGAAAATAATTTTTTTTTGAATTTTATAAAGTATTACATATCCTTTTAAAATAATAGTATCAACAATACTAAACAAGAAATATAACAATGTACAAATATTACGTCACAAAAAAAATCCAAATACCGATAGGATACTCGAATCATAATTTATGTAATTATAAATCGCAAGTACATTGAACCAAAACAAATTATATTAATAATAAGATACCGATAGGGTATAACTATTATCAATATAATATTATATATAATTAAAAATAAATTTAATTACTTTATTAACAAAATTTATACAATTATACATGTATTAGATAGTATTACAATCTTACAAATTATAATTGAATAAATAATTATATATAATAGAACTCTCAAATAATTTTATTTGAAATACTCCAAAAAAGTATAATTTTAGTTTAAAATGGAGTTTATTAACCAGAAATCTATACAAGATTAAAGAGTTTTAAATTTCAAAAACTATTCTAATTAATAGTATATAAATGCACATTTTATATTTTCGTAAAAGAAGTATATAATATTTAAACAAATACCTCCTTAGATGCAATTATATAATATAACTCACGAGATTTTAAAATAATTAAATCATACTAACCTTGTAATATGTGACATGCATCCTTGCTCTTGAGTCACTAAACTTTGATGACTTTAGGATATTACAATATCATCTCAAAAGTTCATAAATCAAGTAAATCATTCATAAATCAACAACAAATCATCATAACAAATAAAATATTCTAATATGACAAATTGCAAGGATGATATATTCTTAGCGGTTTATAAATCAAGAATAAATCCTTATACCAAAATAAATCAATATGATTTACATAACCAATAAATTAAATGACTAATAATTTTAATTGTCTCAAATATTTCTAATAAAATGGAATTAATACCAACAATAAATTTCCAATTTCAATATTCAAGAATTAAAATAAAATTTCAATTAAATATTCTTGTAATGATTATAGAAAAAATATTCTAATCATAACTAAAAACATGATAACTAAAATCATGATTTTATTCCATAAATAAAATAAGATATCAAATCAATTTACTATAGAATCAAAATAAATTGATATAATATGTTTCCAAGTGTCAAAAAATATTCAGAATAAATCATAATTATTATTCGACACACCAAAAAATTATTTACGAAAAATTAATGATTTTCAATTGAATTATATACACAACCAAATATAATTTTATTTTAATGCCAAATAATGTCATGGACTGTTTAAAATAATAATTAGATTATAACTAATTTCAAAAGAATGACATACATCATTGTCTAAAAAAATCATTAAACTTTAATGACACATAGATATCACTATTTCATCTTAAAAATTAATAAATTATCAATAAATCATGTTCTTCATAAATAAAATTCAATGAAATCAATTTTATTGACAAATAAATGGGAGAAACAAATTAATTATGTGTCCCATAAGGTTGTATATTGTGATATTAAATTATTAATGTTGGTAATTATTGCTATAAACCAATTCATTATTGATCCAAAATAATAAAAATAGAATACTTGAATAACCATTAAAATCCGAACATATGGATTGAAGTGAATGGGTTTGAAGCTTAAAATGAAAAAAAAAATCACACACTACTTTATGGAACCGATAATGATAATACTTCTCACAAAATTCTATAATTATTATTTTTTCCTTATTATTAATTTAGGAGGATTAATGAATTAAGGTGTGTGACTAAGAAAGAGAAAATAAGTCACGCTCAAATACCGCACTTGACCAGTTTTCACACTAAACCAGTTTTCAGAATATGAAAACGACATTCTTTGTATCCAATGCAAAATAAATCATACACGTTCATCACAACAATTGAATTTGAATATTATATATTCTACTATATAAATACTATCAGGAAGAATATTTTCATATATATTTTACAATCTTCATCCAAAATTGCGTAACGCCATAAAAGAAAACCATAACTATACGCTATAAATAAATTAGTCATATTTCCAATCGATTTTCGATTCAAAATTATTATTTTGTTTTAATCCCAACAACATTCATGTTTCTAAGTTAACAATAGCTATAAATCGTATCTAACCATGCTCTGATACCAATTGATAGATTTAAACGAATCGATAGATACAAATTATAGCATATTATTATATCATAGATTAAACAAGAATAATAAGAACGGTGTACCTTGTTAGGATTGAAGAAACTACCGATACCTTCTAGGATTATAGAAATTGCTGTCAGAGAGTATGAGAGGATGACTACCCTCATTACCGTTTAGGGTTTTCAAAATATGTTAATCGTTTAATGGGGCAACGCTTAAATAACTAAACGGCTGAGGGCAGGGACCTCTCATTGGGCTTAACTGAATGGTCCAACCCATCACGGTCCAATCAGAGACAATAGCCCAATTAGATTATTCATCTATAAATACTTAATAACAATAGACCATAATTTATATTAATAATAATTTCTAATAATTGATTATTATTAATCCATAATTGATTAATTAAATAATTAATCCAACATTCACTTGCATTTTCTAGACACAGATCCACCTGCATTTTATTAGATAAAAAAGCAACAAACATTAAAAAAAATATAGGAGGTTAAAAATACAAATAAGTAACTTGTGATTATATTTAATCAAAATTAAGTTATGAAACTTTAGAAGAGTTAGATCTACATATAGAATTTAAATAAAAAAAGTTTTTATATTTATGAGGCTTTTGCATCTAATATCTCAATGATAAAACAAAAGTCATAAGTTTTATTGTATTAGATTCAAACATGGGTTTATATTTACCTTGATTAAAAGTGGGTTTTCGAAATGATAACCATCTTTAGTACAAGTAAGAGAATGAGAGAGATTCTGAAAGAGATGAAATTTGGAATAGTTTTAGATCATCTCCAGCGGATTGTTTCTTCCTTAAGTTCACCAGCTGTCAAGCATGGCATCTGAAAAAGCTACTGTTGAAGTTCGCCATGCTGGCAAACGTTGCAATGCAATGCAACCGTAATTTTCAATAAAATAGTAATAAAAGGATAATCAGCCTTTCAACAATGCCACTCACTTGTTTTTTTTTTCTTTTCATTTTTATTTTAATAATTAATTGTGGGACCCAATATGAGTTCCTTAAAGTTGCACCTTTGGAGTAAAAATTAGATGAGTTACTTCAAGATGATGTGGCTTAATAGGTCCTACAAAGAACTAAAAAATGAGTAACACCATTGGAGATGTTCTTAGAAAGGATATTAAAGAGAGATAGGGTTTGTATTGATTGAAGCAAATCCATGTTTGCAAGCAAAGTAAAAAATAGTAATACAATCTTTTAATGGTTTTGGAAAACAATTTACAATTGACACTATGATTCTCATTAGTTGTCACATTCGGTGTAAAACCAGTGTAAAATTTATGTCAATGTCGTTCTATGGTTGTGTACTGTACATCATTGTGAGAGAATTTATGAATTTCAAACAGTTTGATTAGTTTGGGTAATTTGGAGTGTGAATCAAAGTTTAAGATCTGTTGGATTGTCTTATTGAAGGCTTATCTTTTGACATAAACACGGATGCTGAATCAATTTCTTTATTTGGTGTAAATGCATTGAGGTATATATAATCGACAAGGAATCATTTATTCAATAGTTTCATTGTTTTGTAATTTATAATGTTACTAATGATTTTATTATTTTCTTGATAAAAAGGTTAAAGCGGAAGTCAAAGTAATATGGAAGGGTTGGCTGAAACCTGAAACTACTTTCATCAGTGAAAATGGTTGAAGCAAACTATGGCATGCCTGCATTGTAAAATAAGTTAATTTCTTTTGTATTTTTTTTATATTAGAGTTGTTTGTAAATGATTGAGTAAAATATAGTCAAATTATAATAGTTGCTAAAGATAACTTGATGGCATAGTGAGAATTTTTCATCAAGAATGTTGTTTAGTAGAGTAGTAATAAAAATGAGTTATTCTTTAGTCTTATACTGAGTGTCACTTTATTAAAAAAAAGTTGTCAATGAAAGAGTATAATAATTTCCTCAAAAAAAAAAAAAGGAAAAAAAGAATGAGCCTAACAATTATATAAAATTATTAGTTAACTATTTGATGTTATAATTAAAAAGAAATAATTAATGATCATCTACTTATTTTGAGATAATATGACTTTATAATATTTGTCATCTACTTTTTAAAAATAATATGACTTTTAAAATAGAGAAAAGGGGTGATGCACTGACAGTGTAAAAATTAAACCATTTTTTTATTAAAAAAAAACTTAATGACATGGCACATATGATTTTCTATTGGATGACAGTGTAAAATTATTTTACACTGTCAGTGCACTACCTTTTAACTCTTTAAAATATAGCAAAATATGTTTGTAGTATGTAAAAAAAATGCTTGTAGTCCCTATAAAATTATCAAAAATGACAAATTACGTGCAAAAGTAATTTTATAGAGACTAAAAGTCGATATTTTTTTATAGGGACTAAAAATCAAAATTGAAATATTTATAGAGACCAAAAACATATTTAACACTTTAATATAATAATCAATATTACACTATTTACATATACGGATTTATTATCTCTTTTATAAAATAAACTCTATTGATTAAATAATTTTATTTTATTTATTTCATTTTTGTTAAATTTTGTAAACAAATGCGCATACCACTCAGAGAAAGTATAAAGTTATTTCAAATATGTTTATACATAGATAAATGTTATCTATGATCCATATATATATGTTTTTTATAAATAATAATTTTTTTTTGATAAACCTATTTTATTATTTTTTACATTTTTATTATATTTTAAAAACAAGTGCGCGTCCTACACCCGAACCCGTGCGAAAGCACGGGTTTGTTGCTAGTTTTCAATAAAATAGTAATAAAAGGATAATCAGCCTTTCAACAATGCCACTCACTTGTTTTCTTTTTCTTTTCATTTTTATTTTAATAATTAATTGTGGGACCCAATATGAGTTCCTTAAAGTTGCACCTTTGGAGTAAAAATTAGATGAGTTACTTCAAGATGATGTGGCTTAATAGGTCCTACAAAGAACTAAAAAATGAGTAACACCATTGGAGATGTTCTTAGAAAGGATATTAAAGAGAGATAGGGTTTGTATTGATTGAAGCAAATCCATGTTTGCAAGCAAAGTAAAAAAATTGAGTCTCCTGCAGACATGATGGGAAATGATGGAAGGAAATAATGCAGACGGTGATGGGAAAGGATGAAGCAAAGCAGATAAAAAGAAGTATAATAATCACAGGCAATATATCTTTACATTTGAGCACGTGACTATTGAAGTTATTGTCATCTCATCTTATCAAGTCTTGTATCTAGAGTAAAAGTTTTAATTACAAAATCCATTAATCAACCATCATATCAAAAGTAATATAAATATACCATAAAGAATGATGAATATAATTTATAAACTATTGAGTAAAATCAATTTTTAATTTCAACACGAGGTGACAACACTTTCAGAATTTAACCCAAAAAAATTTTAGTCAATAGAAATTTAGCTTAGAGAGAAAAAAAAAATAGAAAAAAATAATATTAAAAACAATTTAAAAAACTAAAAAAATAACAGTTTAATGGAAAAGACAATTAATAAAAAATTTATAAAGCAAATAAAATATTAAAAAATAATGATTTGTTTGCTCAGCATTTCCAAATATACGACAATAAATTTTGACTAAAATTATGATAATAAATTTTTATTAAAGATATTTATTAATTATTAATAATTTAGATATATATGCTATCAATATCATCATCATGTTCTAAATCTTGTTTCTCACTTATTGCTCAAGATTCTAGACATATCTACTATCTTTAATTTTCATATGATTTCATCACTCCATCCCGGTGTCATCTCCTTATTGGTCTTCCAGGATTTCATTCTTATCCTTTCCCACCTAAAACAAAAATTTCCAGAAACATGAAAAACAACAACCAAAATTTCAATCACATTTCTAACACATTCATCCACAAACTCAGATAAATCAAGAAATTCAACTAAAATTTTGAACAGAATCATCCTTCTTAACAAATTCCTTCAACATACAATTAACAAAATCAAAAAATAAAACCCAAAACTCCAAATCTTCAAGAATCTCATCCTCAACCTCTATCCAATAGTCTTTGCTAATAGTCTCTGCTACAAAGTAAGACAACAAAAATTATCATGTCAATGGGGATAAGATTGTTAGAAACCAACCGACATTAATAGAAAAAAGAGAAGGACAGTCACAAAATTGAAATATACAATTTCTATAAAAAAAATCTTACCTGAACTCGGATGAAGAAGATGAACACTTACTTCCTCAACAAACCTATTCAAAAAATTAATCAAGAAAATAATGAGTAAAGCCAATCATTAACCATGCATCAATAAATTTTTTTTTCTTCTTATGAAGACAAGTTTGCAAGAATTTTTGTTAACTATTTCTTAAAAAATAGAAATAAGGAGAAGAAATAATAATCAAAATATTTTATAAACCATTTTCATAAACAATTTTTTCGTAAACCATTTTTGTAAATCATTTTGAAAGAGAAAAAGTATAATAAGAATGATGAAGAAAGAAGAGGAAGAAGTGGAAGAAAGAAAATAGGAAGAAGGAAATAAAGTGGGTAGAGTTGTGGTAGTGGTAGAAAGAAATGAAAAGGTAGTGGGAGAGAGAAATGAAAAAAAGATTTTGAAAAAAATGCATTCATCATGAGAATAGTATTTGTCTTTCCAAAGCATGCAATGAAATGTGGTGATAGAAACAAAAGTTAGAATAGGGGAAGATGGTGAAGGTGTCCACGTGGAGCAATGTGGAAGCAAAGGGGCATTTAGGTATTTTCCACAACAGTTTTTTTTCTTATATTGTAGATATTCAAACTAGATAAGTCTATTTTCCACTATCTTTTCTATTATAGGAATTATCCCAACATTTCTCTAATGTTGCAATTTCTAATCTTACCATCTCTACCACATTTTAATTATTCTCGTTTTGATTCTTCATGACTCCACATTTCATCTCCTACACCGTTGTTCGATAAACTTTTCCCTTCATTTTGAGTAGTAACCACATAAAAATCTTGAAGCCCTAATCCATTTTAACCCACACCTTATATTTTACATATATTCCATTAAGGAACCATAAATGAGAAGTTAAATGGTGGTGATGGTGGATCGTGGTCTCCGATGCAGTGGACTGGGGGATATGCAAAGTTAGTACTTCAAAACTCAAGTCAGTATATGAAGAAGAAGAAGAAGAGTTAAATGAAATTATTTGAAACTTGTTACCTCAATTCGGTGTCTACTCTCAACATATATATAGAGAGAAGGGAAAATAACAAACTAGTTATTTGCGGATAGTCATTGGATGTGCTTTATGGTTGAGTCTCTTGACATCACAAAGATGATAATTTTTGTTGATTCGGAAGATTATGGAAGGAGTGGGACCTTTATGAGTTTAATTGTTTCCTCCTCCTATATTTCATTTCATGCAACTGCAAAGTTAGTGTATTATGAACAAGAAATCACAGAAAAGTATTCCTAAGTCTCAAAAGGATATTCCATCTTATTGGATGGATCCTGTTTAATCTTCCACTACTTCTGTTTTTGCTAAAACATGTGGTCTTGACGGTGTTTCTACAAAAGTTAGCTTGTCTTGTGATTAGGGAACCATGATTTCCTCTGAAGACGAAAGAATATGCGATAAGTATGATATTTGCGTCATTACTTTTATGAATGTGCTTTCTTCACCATGGACATTCATCTTCCTTTCATTGCTTTTGAGATAGAAGTTATGAAACATCTGGCCATGGATCTTTCGTAACTCCACCCTTCATTCTGGGTATATATGATATTCTACTAGTATTAGTGTGATAATGTGAATGGAAAACCATGTGTGTTTCTCTTCTTCTACCCCTTTAAACATCTTTGTGACTCGGCAGCCCAAACTAGGGGTAGGACATTACTTCGTCTCAAGTTGATTATTCCTCTTCTAGAGCTCCCGCCCTTTTAAAATGATTTTTTCTAGTGACCACCGTCATCTTTGAAGCCCACGCTATAATTTGTGATGTTGGTAATGGAGTAGAGCACAAATGTTCCAACCTATTTTCCAAGTATAAGATTGAAGGCAACTTTCTGTTGGGGAATTACTTTTTGTATATAGGGAGAAGGATCTGTCTGAAGAGGCTCAACGTCAAAAAGGACGGTTAGTTAAGTTCATCAATCATCTAGGATATACAGGGGGAGCTATCCCAATGATGGAGGATGATAAGAAATGTTTAAAGCGCCTTATTATCATTCAGGTGTTGATAAAAACTCATTCTCAGGAAAAGAGAAAAACCATTTTTGGTAAGCTTTGAACTTTTTGGGTTTTATGGTATTTTTAACCTGAATGCCTCTAATGTATAAGTTTTACTCATTAGTATGCAAAGAGCATGGGTAATGAAGAACATTTCTTTCTCCGAAGGCGTGGAGTATAGCCGGGTAAAAATAATGTCGACGCAGAGAACTTATCGACTTCATCAAATGCCCCTAGTGAATCTCTTGCCCTTTATTGATGGGATTCGGATCCCACTCTATAAAAGGTCATCAACCCCCTCATATGGATGAAGACTGCGCTTACTTTGCTATATTTTCCGGGTCCGTTATGGAGGAAGAAATGGGCTTACTTGTAGGTATACCCGGCGCACTTCGTTTGCTATGAGGCTTTCTGGTTCGACTGACTTCACACTGAAAACCAATGAATGGAGGACCGTATCTGAGACCTGAAGCTTTACCGAGATAAGTACATGCATGAGGCAAAGGAAACTTCCACCTCTCTCTCTGGAGGGAAGAATGTTTGCTTTCCTTGAAGCTTGCTAGTTCTCTTTTCAACCAGGTAACTCAGTTGGTAAGGAATATGGTGATGAAAAACCAGGCTCTATATGTTGTTCAAAGTAATGTGGGGTCTGCTAAAAAGAATTAGAGCTCTTGTACTCTTAAAATTCTTTGTTGACTCAATAACTGGCTGATTATACGAGTTCCACCTTTGATGCGGTTTTGTAGTCGTTTGAAAAAGCTTTGGATCAAGTGGAGTATTTCCACCACCCTTTGACACTTTCCAGGGAATAAATTCGGCCTAATCAAGCTGTTATAGATAGGAAGATTGTTTCCATGCGGAAATAGGCATGTCGAGGCCATCATCCACTTTTTTTAGTTACTTATTTGATAGTACCTTTAATGTAAAAGTATATAGAAAATATTTTTTGATTGAAATAAATAACTTTGTTACATGTTTAAGGCCGTTTTTGTATGATTCTGAGTACATAGCTCTGTATTTTTGTGACTTTATGAAGCCTTTCCCCGAAGTTTCACTAGATGTCGTTATGACAATGAAAGAGGGAATACAAATTTTATTACTTCTCGGTACCTGCTTTGAGGTATTTGGCATGATCTTAAATGCACAACTCCTTATCTTTATGTACTTACGAGGTCTTCCCTCGAATTTTATTGTACGTCACTAAAGTCGTTCCCAACCAAGGTTCGGATCCCTTTCCCCTACTGCTGAATGCGGTAAAGCGGCAAGCAAAAAGTAATAGGTATTATTTATTACCGGGTGATATAGGTTATATCGTATCGTAGTCCACAGAGATTGGTGATACCGAACTGCCGTTCGACGGTTTCTTATGGTATTGAGTTTGGGTTAAAATGGGTTGAAAGCAAACAAGTAAAAATTAACATATGAACATAAAAAGAATTCATTCTTGATAGAGAATAGCTTATTTGGTTTGAATCTAAACTACTCCTCACAAACTTAGATTTATCACTCCGCCGTACTCAATCTACAATACTCGTCAGAATCACCACATATCCCTCACATCAATGTCCATGTCTGCAACACCGACGGAAATTCACTATATTGCTCTTTCGACGATGTCTCCACCGATCGAACAACACAGAGACATTAAACTCAGATATTATGTGGATGTTAACCCTAATCCTATGTCTAGAATCAAAAGCTAACAGATATCCCCCTAATCAAGATCTATGGTGTCCATGTCTGCAACAACACAAATCCAGAGCATTTAAGCAAAAAGATCAAGGAAACACCGATTAAGATTTGTAAAGCAAATATATTATACAACTAGTACAAAGAGTAACAAACATCCATGTGTTTAGAGTAAACTTACAAACAAACCCAACAAAAATGGTTACAAAGAGAAGAGGAGGAGGAGAAAACCAAATCTTTCGCGGTGTCAATCACGATCAATCGAGCTCCCGACCAAGAATCTTCCGATTACAAGCCACAAATGTTGTTTTCTAAGCTCAATCTACCAAAAATGACCTAGGATGAGTTGGGGTTCAAAAATACCCAAAACATACCTAAAAAATATGATTTTACAACATATATACCAAAATTGAAGTCGCAGACCGCGCTAAGCGCGCCCACCGCGCTAAGCGGGCTATTTTTTATTGTTCTGAAACCGCCAGACCGCGCTTAGCGCCAAAAACCCGCGCTAAGCGCCCAACTCTCTGCCAAACGGGTCAAAAATGCTTCCAGACCCCGCTTAGCGCGCTCAACAGAACAGCAAATCTTATTTTGGTCATATCTTGAGAACCGTAACTCCGATTTGCGCCCGGTTCGAAGCGTTGGAAAGCTTATTCCATGCTCTATCTAACAATGAACAAATTGCAACCAAATTGATGAATTTGATCATCCTTATTTTGAGCCTTGCCCGTCGATGAATTGGTAAAATCGCGTGCTCGTCGCCGTGTCTTCGACACTTTATTCCTCAAAGCTTTGAACACGCATAAATACCTACAAAAAGACAACAAAACTATCAAACGGTACATATTTACGCGAAAACGTAACAAAACACAAACGATACAAATATACACAAAAACGGGGAATTATTCAAACGGTATTAACAAAAAGTATCGATAAGTGCCACTATTTACAAACACAAAATAACTACATTTTGGCACTTAACAACTCTCCCCAACTTGAATTTGTTTGTCCTCAAACAAGGCCAAACACTCAAAGAATCAAAAGTAAAAATCCAAAGAATCAAGAATCAACACAGTTTAGAAAACGAAACAATTGCACAGCTCAAACCAAAAACGTACAAACAAAGTAAAAACTTACCACAATCCTACAACGACGCATGAAAATGAAACGGATCCTAAGTACAAAAGTCATACAAAACATCCTAAAACAAAACAAGCTCAATAATGAATCACGCCTAGCAAAAACTCATCGGTAGATGAAAAACACCGAAAGGTGAGGACTTTGACACACACCCGACAATCTTGCAAACAATAGACAAAATTATGCATTCATCCAAAAATAGTATCGAAAATGCAACGGCACGAATCACAAGGGCTTTCAAGGTTGTAATGTGGCTCGGTTAACAAACAAGTGATAAGTCCTAAAGCTAATCGAAACAAAAAAACTTGCCTAAACCTAAGGGAGTAATTACTTCCACAAAGTTTCAAACAATATAATTTCAATCAAACTTCTTCTTTATCACAAATTGTCAAACCAAAACATAATACTTATTAGCACACTCTTATTCCAAACTCTTTTTGTTCTTTTCTTTTTCAAACTTTTCTCTTTTTTCTTTCTTTTTCTTTTCTTTCTTTCTCACATTTTTTTTCTTTTTCTTTTTCTTTTCTTTCCACTACCTCATATCAATCACATCATAAAGAGGCAAACACCTTCTCCCCAACTTGAATTCAACCATAACATAAAGTGAATACTCCCTACTTTCTAAGGCAAGGTAAAAATCCATCTAAACATCATAATTATAGGTCAAGAAAACAAAGATAATCAAAATCCATCAAAAAGGGTGAACTATCTCTCAAGTTCAAAAACAAAATGGACAATGACAAAAAGGCTCAAAGGGGGTACTAATGGTCACACACTCACAAGGTAAAATGACATTTGGCTTATGGTAGTTGCGCTCAAAATCAAACAAGTGCCTTGATCACTTTCGTGCATTCACAAAATCAATACAGACGAAAGATTAAACATAATAATATCCAGTTAAAACAAGAAATGTCGGTCACTCACATATATACACAATGGAAAGCCACCTCACATTTATGGTAAAAAGGGTAAACTAATTGTGATTCAAGTCATGAACAAGTTATGCAAAAAGAATGAATAATATGAAAAATGTACAAATGAAAAGTCTCCTAAACATGTTATGTTATAGAAAGCGATAAACGAGTACCTTGCTATGTACAAATTCGAACAATCATTACCGCACAATTGGCATGTTGAATCAATCAAAATTGAAGAATTACCAAATGCGACTTCAAGTAATCGAGCCAAAATTTGAGTCTAAACAACAACAAAAGAATTAACACATATTACTAATAATTACTGCACTATAAGGCCTTGGTGTAAGTGGGAAAAAGGCGAGTCAAATGAATCATTAAAAAGAATTCATTGGCTAAAAGCTACAGACCGCGCTAAGCGCGGTCTAGCGCGCTAAGCGCGCTACACCAGAAAGACAAAAACCAGGGCAACAAAACAAAAATTCTAGTGTGCCTCCACTTAACAACTATACATCTCATTTACAGAAAAACAGAAAAATAAAACCGTTGGGGTGCCTCCCAAAAAGCGCTCGTTTTACGTCGTTAGCTCGACGCCTTTTATTGTTTCGCGAATGGTAAGAAACTTCCTCGCGGTACGCCAATGCTTTCGCCTCAAACGCAACCTAAAGGAAACATCCTGCCCAAACACTTAAAAAACGAATCAAAAGCAAAAGTTTATACAAGTATGTGTAAAAACACCAATATACAAGGAATGGTGAAATTGACTAAACAAGTTGAAAATTGAAGATATGTAATTTAAGAGCTAATCCGAGTTCAACTTGTTTAGTAAGTTCACCAAACAAAACGAAACAAGTATAACTATACAAGTATACATCTATGCACAAAATATACGATATACACATATTTACGAAACTTAAAACACAAAACCATCGCAATGCGATTAATCTCAAAACCAATCCCCGGCAACGGCGCCATTTTGCTGAATGCGGTAAAGCGGCAAGCAAAAAGTAATAGGTATTATTTATTACCGGGTGATATAGGTTATATCGTATCGTAGTCCACAGAGATTGGTGATACCGAACTGCCGTTCGACGGTTTCTTATGGTATTGAGTTTGGGTTAAAATGGGTTGAAAGCAAACAAGTAAAAATTAACATATGAACATAAAAAGAATTCATTCTTGATAAAGAATAGCTTATTTGGTTTGAATCTAAACTACTCCTCACAAACTTAGATTTATCACTCCGCCGTACTCAATCTACAATACTCGTCAGAATCACCACATATCCCTCACATCAATGTCCATGTCTGCAACACCGACGGAAATTCACTATATTGCTCTTTCGACGATGTCTCCACCGATCGAACAACACAGAGACATTAAACTCAGATATTATGTGGATGTTAACCCTAATCCTATGTCTAGAATCAAAAGCTAACAGATATCCCCCTAATCAAGATCTATGGTGTCCATGTCTGCAACAACACAAATCCAGAGCATTTAAGCAAAAAGATCAAGGAAACACCGATTAAGATTTGTAAAGCAAATATATTATACAACTAGTACAAAGAGTAACAAACATCCATGTGTTTAGAGTAAACTTACAAACAAACCCAACAAAAATGGTTACAAAGAGAAGAGGAGGAGGAGAAAACCAAATCTTTCGCGGTGTCAATCACGATCAATCGAGCTCCCGACCAAGAATCTTCCGATTACAAGCCACAAATGTTGTTTTCTAAGCTCAATCTACCAAAAATGACCTAGGATGAGTTGGGGTTCAAAAATACCCAAAACATACCTAAAAAATATGATTTTACAACATATATACCAAAATTGAAGTCGCAGACCGCGCTAAGCGCGCCCACCGCGCTAAGCGGGCTATTTTTTATTGTTCTGAAACCGCCAGACCGCGCTTAGCGCCAAAAACCCGCGCTAAGCGCCCAACTCTCTGCCAAACGGGTCAAAAATGCTTCCAGACCCCGCTTAGCGCGCTCAACAGAACAGCAAATCTTATTTTGGTCATATCTTGAGAACCGTAACTCCGATTTGCGCCCGGTTCGAAGCGTTGGAAAGCTTATTCCATGCTCTATCTAACAATGAACAAATTGCAACCAAATTGATGAATTTGATCATCCTTATTTTGAGCCTTGCCCGCCGATGAATTGGTAAAATCGCGTGCTCGTCGCCGTGTCTTCGACACTTTATTCCTCAAAGCTTTGAACACGCATAAATACCTACAAAAAGACAACAAAACTATCAAACGGTACATATTTACGCGAAAACGTAACAAAACACAAACGATACAAATATACACAAAAACGGGGAATTATTCAAACGGTATTAACAAAAAGTATCGATAAGTGCCACTATTTACAAACACAAAATAACTACATTTTGGCACTTAACACCTACCAGATGAAAATTCAGTCAGAGGTAGACGCATGGCCAACCCAACACGAGATATGGATTAGCTAGTTGCCAAATGGGGTGGGTCGTTATTGTCTATGGGGGGATTTATTGCTTTAGCCATATGTATAAAGCATCTTTGATAACACTCATAACTTTATTTAGAGAATTGATTACTTTAGACGGATGTACAAAGCGTCTGAGATAACACCCTTAACTTTATGTGGGGAATTGATTGATGTAGCCGGTCGTACAAAGCATCTTGAACACATCCACTACTTTATGTTGCTATAGATATTAATATATGCATACAAAGGGTAAATTATTTAAGCATAATATTTGGTATGATTGAATAATAGGAAACATAACCAGGCGGGATGGTTGCCGGCTTGCCGCTTATTTATTCGCTCCTTATGGCCTCTTCAGCCACTTTATGGAGAACAATTTCCCATCATGTTGAGTTTCCTGGTGAGGGGAGCAACATTAATATCTAAAGCTGCTCTTTTTCATTGATCTTTCGCAAGGTCTTGGTATATTCTTTTCGGCCTTTCTAGATGCCATTGATGGTGGTTGGCTCTCCATGTGGATTGTGATACTTCATCTTGAGGTGCACTAATATGGCGACAACATCCATCATTGCTATAAAGGATCATCCCAAGATGGAGTTGATGTCACTCCTTCAAGGAATAATAAGAAATTGGGTACTTACAATTCGTATGTCTCCACAATTGCCCATAGAAACCATCAGTTCTATGTACCTCCATAGACGAGTATTAGTCGTGTTAAAAGCTTGGAGGTCAGAGCCTTCATACGATAGCATACCGCTTCGGTCTATAAGTTTAAGAGTGCGACTAAGAGGGTTGATGAATGCGGTACTTTGAAATTCTTTTGTTTTTGGAGATGTTTTCTTTCTTTTCTGGTTATGATTTGCGATGAAAGCAATAAATGCAAAAAAGTAAAGAACACCAGAAATTTATCCTAGTTCCCCTCACAATCCGAGAGTACATCTAGTCCTCTTACCACATGTAAGAGATTTTATTATTGTTAGATATTATGGACAAGACTCTCCTAGTCTTCCTATCTAACAAAATCACCAAGAACAATCCTCTTGTGATCAACCAAGTTGAAATGAGAACAATCCTCTCCAATTCAACTCTCTTGCTTCCAACAATCCTGGACAGCAAGATATACAAACCAAACAAGTAGAAAAAGAAAACAATCCTTTCTTTTCCACTCTCTTGTTTCCAACAATCCTGGATAACAAGGAAGCACACCTAATATCAAATAATCCTGGATACCTAGGAATTCGTAACACAACAACAATTTGTATAAGAAGAAAGTTTGTATAATGGACAAGACTTAATTAAATGATCAAAGTCTTCTTCTATTTTAAATATGAGATATCAACATCATAAACTCTCTAAGTGTTCAATGATACTTTTACAATGATATGACAATTTTCTCAAAAAAACATCTTAGTATGGACATTTGTAAATGAAAAATTATGTAGAGAGTTTTGTAGAATTTTGATTTAAAGAGGTGATTGAAAACTAATGTTTTTTTTGCCTTAAATACATCCTAATAAACCTCTATGAATTAATGCAAAAGTTTTAAACATTTTCACGAAGGTTTGCAATAATTTAGAACAACAATGGTTCATGAAAAAGACATAATTTTGAATTCTCTATAAGACTTGTTAAGTCGATTAAATAGATACTTGACCTAACAAGTGCAAAACGGTTTTCAAATTTCAAAATTAAAATTCTGTTTCAGGCCGGTGCAAATTGTGGCGGTATTTAGTGCTGTTACGACAAGTTAAACTGCCACAATTTATCAAAAATAGAATATATATGAAAAATTAAAAAAAAATTAAATATTTGTCTAAGTATTTGAACCAACCTTATGCAATATCTATTGATTTTATCCAAGTCAATAGATTATATTTGAAAGTGATTTAACATGGTTCAAACATGAAAATTATTATATTTGAAAGTGATTTAACATGGCTCAAAAATGAAAAATATTATATTTGAAAGTGATTTAATATGGTTCAAACATGAAAAATAAATTTTCCAATGCATGATAAAAAATATTTTGAGCACTAAAAAATGTATATGATATGGAGTTCATATACCTAAGATGATTAACAAAATCTTGTGAACCAAGTCAAATCTTCATAGATCTTGTCCTCTTTATTTGATAAGATAGTGTTAACCGTAGTGATATATCTTTCAGTAAAAACTAAAAAAAAAGTCCAAAAACGAAATACCCCCACGGTTAACAAAGGGGCCGTCGTAATATTATTTTACGAAAGGTTTTTTTTTTTTAATAGTGACCTTATTTTTCATTCATTAAATTCTATTTTTAAAGAGGTGTGTGTTCTATTTAAAATAAATATTCTACATAGAATTAAATACAAATTTGCAAAATAAGGAGTTTAATGAATGATATCAAAGTTGAAATAAATTTGATCCATTTTTAAAAATTCTCATCAAAAATTTAAAACTGCCCACTTTTTAAATATTTCATCCTATTTATTAATACAAATTTTGCTGTGCAAGTTATATATGTAACATTGTTTTCTATCAAGATAACTTATATTTACAAAGACCTTAATTATATATCTTGTGTGAATGCATTTTTAACTGTTTTTTCAAATTAAAAAGTTCTACTCACTGAATTATATGAAAATTTATTTGATATGTATAGTTACCTATCAAGTGTTCCGATTGTTTATTGTATATAAATTAAAAATTGATAAGTTGAGTCTATTATTGTCTCTCAATACCCTACATAGTGTAGTTTATATTACATGTTATATTTTTTATGTTACTATATGAATTCTTATTAGCTTCCCTGCCTGCACGAAGGAAACATACATGGTTCATGTTCTCAACTTTCAAAAGAAAAAGTGTCATATAATATTGCATTAATTTCATTTTTTTAATAGCAAGTATCTTCAACTCAAAATGATGTTTAGAAAGTTATGGCAGTGCGTTGTTTCTTAAACATAATAATTAGAGATGAGTGGAGATGATTCAGGGAATAAAGTATGAGAGAAGATATTTAAATAGAATTGTAAGAGTGGAGAATTGCTCAAGATAATATATTTCATTTATAGTGCGGAATTCAATTATCCAATACACTATCATTTCAATAATGACATCACAAAGAATGTTGTTTTCGTAATTTAAATAATTAAAAAAAAAATTTGGATTGAGTGACATACTTTTCTTTTTTATAAGCAAAAGATGGATTAATAAGAGTATAAGAGTGTTTTACCCAATACAAGATTATGTCAACATTCAATAAATCGGACACCTACAAAAAACAATACTTAATAGAGAATTCGGTTTGATCCTTCTACCACACATATGATTCTTCTTCGAATTTATTCAAGGATAAGACCTCTAAAATTGTTGTCAACTTTGTCAGATGAAGCCTCTCTTTATCAGTGAGAATATCAAAGTTAACCTGTAAAAGTTGCAGGTCTCAATAACCTTAAATTAAGATATCATCAGTTTCTCACTTTCCTACAAAAACACTCACATTGGTCTCCCAATGAATTTTTGTGATTGCCAAATTATTCCAAGATATGAACATCGAGTACTTCACTATTTTTTAATAAAATGTAATTATAGTCGCAACTTTTATAGTCGGAACTTTTATAATACTACTTCTGGTCTTATTTATAAAAGAAATATTACTTTTATAGATCAAAATATATTAGTTATTTAATAAATTACAAAATAATTTTGTTTTATAAATAGAACATAGAGGAATACAATACTATTGATAAAATATTACAAGAATATTTACTATTTAGTATGTTGAAGCATATTCGAATTCACACCAAATCATTCTTTAAAAGTAGAAAGTAAAATAAATCACCAAAGCATTTTGGAGTTGCTAGATTGAAAGGTGACAGAGTTTCAGCTTTGCTTTCCTCTATGACCGTGCATTGTTTTTATTTCTGTATGTCTGAGAAAGCAAATTAGGGACAAAGATATGATGGAATTCCTATGAGTGGATTTGGAACACTTAGATCCAACCACATCACATCACTTACTATTAATGATATATTGTGGATTTTGCTGAATCACATTCCATTCCATTCTCATTCACATGATCTATATTTTTGGTACTTCCATTTTCAAATTAAATAGTTCTTTGACTTCATAATCATTTTCTTCCTATTACAATAGTACTCAAATATATTTTTGCTTTTTAAGCTAATGCCTCGTTGTCTTAGAAGAAAAATGCAAATGGAAGAATAAATACTCCCTCCATCTCATAAGTGTCCTATTTAAATAATACACAATATTTAAAAAAATATTAGATGTATTAGCTTTAAATTTTTAAGGGTATAGTAGTGGAAAAATAATAATAAATGCTGCATTAGTAGTTTAAAAAGATAATTATTTTGACACAGATAAAAGATATAAATGAGACACTTTTTATGAGACGGAAGGAGTATATATATATATATATATATATATATATATATATATATATATATATATATATATATATATATATATATATATATATATATATATATATATATATATATATATATATATATATATATATATATATATATATATATATATATATATATATATATATATCAGTGGAGAATGTTAGTGTAAGAATCTGTACTTAACATGTATATGGTTGTCACTTATTTTAGTTTGTTTTTTAAGCAAATGGAATATAGACATTGAATCAATCATTATTTGCTACACTCTTAATTAATTAAATAAATAATAATAATAATAATAAAGATGAAATGATTGAAGGATATAAAATTTGATTCATTAAAAAAATTATTATTAAAAAAGTATAAAATGATTGAAGAATATAAAATTTAAATCATTAAAAATACACAATTCAAACATGATAATACTATACATCGCAATTCTATGGAATAAATGGACAAATTTAGATTTAAATTTAAAAAAAAAACACCACAAGTATAAATAAAATATTATTTATAAACGTGGAAAATTAAATTGCAAAAATGAAAAGTGATTCATAAATTAATTAACACTAAACTCAGATTTTTGAAAACGTCGAATGAAACTGATTGTCAATACAAAAAAAAATATTCACACCAATAAATCGTTAATCTTATAGCTTATTCATCGAGTTTGATTTTGTATTATTTAGTTAAATTATAATTTTTTTATTTCTCAAAAATATATTAATATCACATATTATAAATATTTGATTTTATGTTTAATTTCTTTTTAAATATAAAAAGAATTTATCTATTAAAATTCATTTGATGTTCTGATAACTTATCACATATAGATAAGCTGAGTTTCTTATTGTCTCTCAATACCCAACATAGTATTGCTTATACTAAATTTTTTTAGTTACTATATGTATTCTTATTTGCTCCCCTGCCTGCTAAAAGGAAACACAAATGTTTCATGTTTCCAACTTGCCAAACAAAGTGTCATCTATTTTATTTTTTTATTTTTTTATTTTTGTTTTAGGTAAGTATCATCCACTTAAATTGATCTTTGAAAAGTTGTGCTAGTGCTTTATCTCTCTAACAAAATAATTAGAGATGAGTGGAGCTGGTTCAAGGAATAAAGAAAGAGGAAAATAATTTAGAATTGTTGAAGATAATATACTTAATTTATAGTGCGGAATTCAATTATCTAATACAGTAATACACTATCTATTTTATCTATTCATGAATGAAATGAGGAAGAAAATTTAGAAAATTATTGGCATTGGCAAAGTGAGAATTTTCTAAAGCTCACATGGGGAGAATATTTTAAAGGGAAAGAAGGTAAGGTAGTAACTTCAAAAGATACAGCTGTTAGAGAATACTCTACAGGATTAGAATAAAATTATCTTTTAATAATTTTAAAATAGAAAATATATATATATATATATATATATATATATATATATATATATATATATATATATATATATATATATATATATATATATATATCTTGACACCAAAAAATAACACTACATTGTATATACTGTTCACAAACACGTGAATATTATTTTGACATTTTAATGTACTTTTGTCTAAATTTACTTTATTTAATGAAATATATAAATTTGGTTAATACAGTTCAAATTAAGTTTGGTTAGTATATATATATATATATATATATATATATATATATATATATATATATATATATATATATATATATATATATATATATATATAATTTTGGTTAATATTATGTATAAATTGGTTAATATAGTTCATAACTTGGTTAATGAGTTCTCAAACATAAAAAGAATAATAGTAAAATAAAGTTTGTTAATAGAGTGTAAAAATTGGTTAATAAAGTAATAAAAGTGGTTAATAAAGTATAAGTAAAATAATTGATTAATGATACAATCTTATATTTGTATTATAAATAAATTTTTTAACATATTTTTTTAAGAAAGTAATATTATTTTATTTAAAAAAAACTGTTCACTGTATATAAATACGGTGTAGGATATTGATGTCAAGATAGCAAATTTGAATAGAAAATTGCACTCACAGATCTAGTAAAAAGTTATCAATACAATGTTTAATTTTAAATATGTTTCTGAATTTGCAGATATCAATAAATAATTTTAATGATAATTAAAAAAATCATAGGTTTTTTTAATTAGATTTACCGTCTCACGCTAATCATTTGCAAGAATCTCTCGTTCTTCAGAGTCTTTCACTCGATCAAATCCAATTTGCATAATCGTGTCCAAAACCTTTTAATTCCAATAATCTTGAAGGAAAACCAAGTTCGGTTTTCTTATTGAAATAACTCCCAAATCCACAATGATCTTGGAGGACAAACACTTAGTTGTTTCCATATGAAACCCTTTATGATTCTTAACCCAACCTTAGGTTACAACCAACCTAAATTAAACGTTATCAACCAAGTCTAGATGGCACCCAAACAATGAATGATTATGTATACTTTGTTTGTGTGTATGCATAGAGGTTGAAGATGATGAGAAATCTTAATATGTGTTTATAGTTTCATCAAGTTGAAAATGATGCGTGTATGATGTATTTATAGAGGTGCAAGTTGGATCCAAAAGGAAACCCCAAATATCTGGAAAAGAATGCAAATTTTATATAAAAAAACCGCTGCATGCGTTGACACATGTAAGTCATGTGTTGACCTGTATTGATGCATGTGTCGACACATAGAAATAAAGGCTACAGACTTTAAAACTGCAACTCATGTATTGACCTGAATGTTGTGTCTGTCGACACATATACCTACATGCTTTAAAATTGCAGCACATGTGTCGACGTAAAAAATGCATGTGTTGACACACAAATAGCATGTGTTGACACATGAGTCAACACATATAAACAGAAGCTATAGACTTTATTATTACAGCACATGTGTCGACCTATAAAAGGTATGTATCGACACACACACTTACGTTTTGAGCAAAAAGTGATTTTTAAATCTTCCAAATGATTTTTAATGTTATGTAATTAATTTTTTATGCATGATATCTTTTCAAACATGTTTTGAGTGCATTCTAAGATCCCTAATGCAAAGGTGCACATGATGACTGTAACACGGTGGGAGAACTGACTTTTTGTTTTGTTATTTCACAAAACATGTTGCGGTTAGCAAGAGTCGCCACCGACTTTTATTTTATCCAATTAGGAAAGGAAAAAAGAACAGGAAAGACCTTTTTAAGAGATTTGGAGTTCGGGGGGTAAGTTATACAAAGGGAAGGTGTTAGCACCCATGGTTATCCATGGTTATCCATGGGCTCTTAATTGCTTAGCTCACTTGTTTGTTTGAAATGTTTGAAAGTGTAGTGTGTGTAGCGGGGAAAATCTGACATCGAAGCCATGGGATTGACTCGAATCAATATTCCGTTTGAAATCGCCACCGCGCTTTATTTTTTCAAAGGAAAAGGGAAAAGAACGAAAAACCCAAAGTTTTGTTTTTAAAACAAGAAAGAGAACTCAGGTTCGGGTGTTGATTATACAAGGGGAAGGTTTAAAGCACCCCTCATATTCGTGGTACTCCACGGGAACCTTTTTGAAAATCTGTGTTGTGTGTGTGCTAAAAAAAACGGTTTGTTTTATTTTCAAAATAAGCTCGGAAAAGCGTTAAGCTTTGGGCCTACATACCTCCTCGGTGCAATGGAGAAGTCAGAGCTAATGTAGTTCCGCTTTTGGGAAAAACGTTTTTAAAACGAATAAACACTTTGTTGTCGTTAGAGAGAAATACTCAGCCATTGATCTTGAGCATGAGAACAAACAAGTTCTTTGCATCACAAATGAAAGAAGGGCTCCAACTCGGATAAAATCAACGAGTATGCCACTAGCTCTCTCACGCGGAAAAGATCTCGTTATTATCAATCAATTTCAAAATCGTGGGGTATAACCACTCGTTTCGACAATTAACGGTGTCTAAACTTTTGAAGAAAAGCCACTAAGGGCGAAAGATATTTTTAAGAGAGAAAAAAAAAGGTTTGCAAACATAAGAATATTTTGGAAAAAGAGAGAAGATTTTGAAAATTTAAGAATGGGAGGAGATGAAGAGGCTAACCTAATGCATAAAATAAAAGCTAAGGAAAGAAACGGTCTAACCGAATAAGAAGCCAACACTTGACATTAAGAGCCAAGGTAGTTTTCCCATCCTTTGGATTTATCAATACCAACACATTAACACTTGGGGATCCAGATGAACTTATTGTCTTAGCACCATTTTTCATTAAGCACATTAAGATTCCGACGAAAATCGGGCAGAGTAACGGCTGTTTTCGGGTAAAATCCTTATCTCAATGCCTTGGAATTAACCATCAAGGGCTTTCAAGGAAATACCTGCACACATAAACATACAACAGAACAATGCCAGACAGACAGAACAATCACAGGATAGTAATAGAATGAGTCCAGAGGTACTAGGTCCATAAGTCCGAATCTCCAAAGCGCTAGGGATAGTAACTGATAGTCCAAAGAGAGCCTTATGTATTTTTTAGATTTTGGTTATTTATTAGTGTTTTAGCAAGAAAAGATAAAGTATGGTCCAAGTGGACAAAGGAAAAATGGCGGAAAGTAAATATGATGAAATGATAAAGTAAAGCGATAAGGCGAGAAATATAAAGAGCGGTAATATAAAGAGCGGTAATATAAAGGTGCGGAAATTAAAGTTAGTTGTTAAATGTTAAAGATAACCATCTTGAAACTTGTCAAGTATGTTATCAAAGTTAGTAGGAAGATCTATGGTGAGTGAATGATGTACTCGGATTTAAAGTCAATGGGGCTTATCAGAAGCTTGATAAAATCATAGCGACTACACGATAAAAACCTCCACAAGTCTTAAATCAACCGCATACAATTCTCTTCCATGTTTGATCTTTTTGATTCGGGACACGAAATATTGCGCTATGTTAAGCAGATCGCCAAGTGATTTATGGAGAAATCACCCTACAACGAGGCCGGTCAAAACTTTATGTGCTAATGTATGCGAGAAGAACGATATGTAGATCGCCTTCCGAAAGCAATACCGCACGAAAAGAAGATAGGTAACGATCTAGTCTTCACTAAGAATCCATAAGAATTCTCAAAGTATTAAGACTTTCATCGATCAAAAGAAAAAAAAGAGAAGAAGAAGATAAAATGCATAAAGATAATCAACTCACACTATCATTAATATCATTCATCTAATATTATGGATTTGGTTCTTTCAAACCTATCAACATCCTAGATCCAATGATATTAATGAAATGGAGGAAGAAGAATAAAATTCACAAAAGATAATCAACTCACACTATCATTAATATCATTCATCTAATATTATGGATTAGGTCATTTCAAACCTATCAACATCCTAGATCCAATGATATTAATGAAGTGGAGGAAGTAGGAAACCAAAACAAGCATAAAAAAGGCAAAAAACCACATTCTGCCAGCAGGAAATCGATTTCATGCAGAGGGAAATCGATTTCCATAGTGCAGTTTTCAAAAAAAACAAGTCACGCTCAGCAGGAAATCGATTTCAGCCTTAAGGAAATCGATTTCCTCAGTGTAAAAATCAGCAAAAACAGCATTTAGAGGCATAAAACTTGACTTGAACAAATGTACAAACACCTTATGATCAAACATCAATTGGAGCACGAATTTTCCATCAAATCACCATCAAATAGCACCAATATAGCATCAAAGATGCATCACACACAAGCAACAAAGATCTACATCATGATATACAAAAAGGATGAAGAAAATTTACCAAATCTTGAACAAAACTTGGATCTACTTCAAGAATCACCAACACAAATCTTGATCTCTCAACAATTGAAGAAAAAAAAGTGAAATGGATGGTGGTTTAGCTCAAAGTTTGTGAGGTTCAAGATGTAACTCACAAACTTTATGAAAGAATGAAGAGCTTTGGTGAATTTGGTAGGAATGAGGAG
Organism: Vicia villosa; assembly: GCF_029867415.1. NCBI lineage: Eukaryota > Viridiplantae > Streptophyta > Magnoliopsida > Fabales > Fabaceae > Vicia > Vicia villosa. Next base: position 12,486,407 of record NC_081180.1, on the reverse strand, counting down.
AGAAATTGCAAGAGGTTTTTTGGCTCTCAAAAGCTTGAGAAATGAGAGAGTAGTGGGCTCTATTTATAGGATGAGAGCAAGAGTAGTGGTAATTTGGTCTTTTTGCATTTGGTAATTAGCTTGTGTTTAATTGGTGATTAAAGTGGCAATTAAATGGTAAAAAGTGGTAAAATGGGGTTTAATGAAGAGAATTATTTTGATGAGGTGGAAAATTGGTGAAATGACAAAGATGGTCAAAGAAAATAGGTGCCAAAATCAAATCAAGCTTCCCTCTCTATTTTTTTTGAATTTCGCCTTAAGGAAATCGATTTCCCCAGGGGTGAAATCGATTTCACTCTGTTCCAGAAGAGAATTTGGCGCAAAATACACTAGGGAAATCGATTTACCCAGGAGGGAAATCGATTTCATGCTGTCCAGAATGTGATTTTGTTGAAGATTGCTGCAGGGAAATCGATTTACCCAGTAGGGAAATCGATTTCATCATCCAGAAAAGTGAAAAATGCCTTGTTTATTGCATGTCTTGGCTTGGTACCTACAAAACAAAAGCCTACAAAGAAACAAAGCAATGTTTTTGGTATTTGGGTTAGTATAGTATGCATAAAAGATAAACAATCATTGGTGCTTGATGGTCCCTCTTATTGATGAGGTGAGTGCAACACCACAAACAAAACTTCCAAGTGAAGCTCTTGATTAGTGATTGAAATATGAATGATATAGGATCTTAGGGTCAAAAATTGGGGTATGACAGTGTGTGTTTAGAAAAACAATTTGTAATAGAATTTAACTTTGTAATAATCCTTGTACGGATGTATACAAAGTGTTATCTTGAAAGATGTTTTGAAAAACGAGGTGTGAAAAGTATTTGAAGTTTTGATTTGTTGTGAGCAAGCAATTAGGAACTACTTACCCTAAGTTGTAAGGTCTTTCTTATACTTTAAGGCTTTCCTTGAGTGATAGTACTATCCATACTATTTATGGGTATGTAGTCCTATGCATTGGATGTAAAGGGACATCAAAGGGTCATCGAATGGTAATAGAAGGCAACATATAAGGATGTCTTAGCATTCAAAGGGACTATCATCATTCTCCTAAACAACTCGAGGGACAAGATCATTTCATCGTAGGCAACATCCAAGGGACTTTGATCTATATATAGAAGGGACTATGATGATATTAATGGAAGGAAACCTTGCTAGGACATCCCTACGTTCGAGAGACTTGACCATATAATCGAAGGCAACAAGAAAGGTCTATCCTAAAGGTGAGTGTGTGAGAAGTGTGTTGTGTTCAGATATTTATCTTTGAAGTTACGGTCATTCTATGTTCAATTTTAATCTTCTCATGCAAGCCTATTATCCATAAATCTAAGCAACATATAGTGCAGAAAGTAAAAACATAAAGTAAATCCTAACTATTACAAGGTTTCGGGGAGGGGATTACATATCCAAAAATAGGGGATGTAGAAAAATAAAATCCTAGCTTAAATTATTACAAAGCTTTTGCAGTTACATAATAATAGTGCAGAAAATTAAAACTACGACCATTACAAGGCTTTGATAAAATTAATACAAATCCTTAAATCAGAATAAAATAAAATAGTAAGCGCACGCGAGAATGCGGTGAGAAGAGGGATTGGAAAATCAGGGTTAGGAATGAATTAGGATTAGAATTAAAGTGCAAATTAAATTAATTCTAAATTAACCTAAATGGAATAATTATGTACAATTAATCTAATTAAATTTAATTAAAAAAACTTAATGGCTAATTAGTTATCAATCCTTAAAGTTAATTTAATCAAATCCTAATTATATTTTTAAAAAATTATGTCAAAAATTGAAATCTAATTAACCTAAAAATCTAATTATTTTCGGTATTTTTATTATAATTTTTAATAATTAAACTAAAAGTCTAATTAAATTAATTAAAGTAATTATATAAGAAAACTATATTTTTTTAAAACCTAAATCTAATTAAATTAATTTTGGTTGGTGAATTTATTAATTAAAATTAATTATAAAAAAGAATAGGAAGAAAAAGGAAAAGGAATGGAGAATAACAAAATAAATAAGCGTAAGGATCCAGCACAACTGATCCCTGAGGATTCACCATGGACAATATTCCCTAGACTTTTAGATATGAACTCATAGAAATCCAATGGCAGTTATGTGAGAGCGCATCCTGAGCGTGGGTGGATCAAACGCACCTGATCTGTCATCAAAAGCAAGCAAAGGAAAATTAGAAAAATATACGCAAGAGGCAGGGATCGAACCTATGCCCTTGCGTATGGGAATCCTTTGGAGTTCTAAAACCCTAGCCATGGCGAAACCTTCATTCTGCTCTAAAACTTCAATCAAACTATCCAGAGAGCATCAAAACATCATAACAAACACAAGTATATAATCAAATCATGTTACAAATGCATGTATGAATGAAATCGAAATCTGAAAAATATGTGGTTCAAATATGATCGTGATTTTACGTTTCAGGACGTTTTGATGGATGAAGCTGGGCTGGAATCCTTCAGAGTCAGAGAGCACCGATAAAGCTATTGGAATCCTTAGAATGACTTGAATTGATTGAAACCTTGGTCTCCAAGTTCCTTGAAGCCTATGGTTTTTTTGTTCTTGAGTAGGGTTCTTGAGGCTGTCAAAATCGTTCCTTTGCTTCTGATTAGGTTCAGTACTTATAAGAGGTTGATTTAGGTTAACTTGTTTAGAAAGAATCAAATCAAATCCAATTTTTGTTTATGAGAAAATTTGATTGAAATCTTTCATATACAAACTTTCTATTCTTGACCCAATGCTATTTCTTGCACTTTTCCCACGTTCTCTAGCCCTTGGATTGATTAGAAATTGATTTAGATATTTGGAAAAGCAATCACATAATCTTTTCCATTTAATTATAATTTTTCTTTGATTTAATTTGAATTTAAATGGATAAATTCAAAATAAAAGAAATCATAAAAATGAAAGGAATTGTTTTATGGGCCTCTCATGAGCTTGCATTCACATGGGAAGCTTGAAATTAAAGGCCCAATACTCAAAAACACAATATCTCTCAATTAGGGTTGTACGCTTTTCTTGAATTTTAGCCAACTTCCACTAATCATAACTCTTTCAATTTTCATCATATGGGGATGTTCTTGTACTTTTTGGAAAGCCCAATATGTCCTCTACAACCCCCTTTGGAACATTTTTGCATTTGAAGAATTTACTTTGATGATATGGGCTCTGACAAAAAATGACTTTTTGTGAATTTCTAGAAGGATCTATAATGTTTTGGCACCTATCTTTAAATTGAAGCATTTCTTGGTCTTTGGCCCAACATCAAAGTTGTAGAGGATTGAATTTCCTTGAGAATGAGCTTTGGTTGGATAATTTCTGATAAACCATGTGAAAGTTATGACTAGTCAAAGTTTAGTTGACTTTCTCTCCTAAAACCCTAATTTAGCAACTTGAGTTTTTTTTAGAAATCTTTGAGTATGAGGAGGCAAACTGTCTTGAATATGTGAGGGAAAATTTGAGGGTGCAACAATGACCTTAAGATATTGTTCAATGTACATAAATGCTAAAGTTTTTATAGTTTTAACACAATTCAAAACATCTAATAGACAAGTGCACTCACAGTTAATAGTTGTAATAACTGAGCACAATCTTTAAGCTAATATGCACTCTTTCTCTAATACCCCCCTTCAAACTCAAGGGGATTGAACTTCACACAGGACCTTGAGTTTGTGTCTAAACTCTTGAAAGAGAGCTGGACCAAGGGGTTTTGTCAAAGTTTCAACAATTTGGGCAGAGGAAGGAACATGATGAATCAGAAGCTTCTTGTACACTACCAATTCACGAAAAAATGAATATTCAATTATATATGCTTTGTTCAATCATGTAAAACAGGGTTGTGAGATAAAAGAACAACACTCAAGTTATCACAAAGAAGATTTGGAGTATGAGGAGCTATACCAAGTTCAACTAGTAAAGATTCCACCCATAGTAGTTCAAAAGTGTTATGAGCTAAGGCCATGTACTCAACCTTTGTACTCGATCGAGCCACCAAATACTGATTTTTAGAACTCTATGGAATCAGATTTGGTCCAAATAATATGCAAGTGCCAGGTGTGGATCTTCTGTCATCAATGTCCCTAGCCTAGTGAGAATCATTATAGGCCATGAGGGGAAAATTTTGAGCAGATAAAGAAGGAGAAATCAATAAACTATGATGAAGGGTTCCACTTAAATATCTTAGTAGGCTTCTAACTTCAGACCAATGAGTGTGCGGGCCTAAAACCTTGGGGAGGCCATTAACTGACAAGATTTATTCCATTGAATGTTATGCCAGGTCTAGTTATTATAACATACTGCAGTGCACCAACAATAGACCTATACAGTTGGGTTTCAGAGAAACTTACATAGCCATTTTTACTTAGCTTACATGTGATGAGCATTGGTGTTGGCACTCCATTAGAATTTTCCATCTTGTCCCTGAAAAGTAAATATCTTATGTACTTTGTTTGAGTGAGTAAGAGAGCACCATTGGCTTGATTCTTGACTTGTATACCCAAGAAGTAAGTTGGTCTACCAAGTTTCTTCAAAGCAAAATTTGAGTGCATCTTGTCCATGAGATCATGAATAAGCTTGGAACTTGAGCCTGTGATTGGAATATCATCTATATAGTTTAAGACATAGAGTGATATACCTTAATAAGAATACACAAACAATGCGTGATCACATTTGGAGTAAGTAAAGCCAAACTGAAGGAGAGCATGCGTAAGCTTTTTCGCACAAAGACCTGAGTGCCTGCTTTAGACCATATATAGATTTTTGAAGTTTTCAAGCTAATGTTTTATTAGTATTCACAAATCCATGTGGTTGAGTCATGTATACCTCTTCATTAAGTGTTCTATTCAAAAAGGCATTATTTACATCTACCAGTTGAATGTCCCAGTTGTAACTGATAGCTAGAGTTAAAATTATTATAATTGTTGTTGGCTTCACAATTGGAGAAAATTTTTATGTAAAATCAAAGCCTTGTTCCCGGTGATAGCCTTTAGCCACCAACTTGGCCTTGTATTTTTTAATACTGCCATAAGAATTTCTTTGATTTTAAAAATCCATTTGCAACCCATATCCCTTCTATGAGGTGGTAACTGAGTCAATATCCAAGTTCCATTAGCTTCCAAGGCATTGAACTCAACTTGCATTGCTTTCACCCACTCAGGATTGGTTAAATCTTATTTGACACTCGTTGGTTTAGACTTAATGTGACTAAAAAGACTTTGGGTTTTGACTTACTAGTTTTACCCCCAGTTAACATGGCATGGTCATTTTTAACAAGAGGAATAAATGGTTATCTTTTGTGTATAGATGGATATAATGACACATCAGAAAAAGGAAAAAGGGGAAGTATTTATGTGTTTGAATGGTTCTCAGAAGAACTTTGTTCTTCATTTAAAGTAGGATTTTGAGTTTGAGTGATATCCACTGGTTAACACGAGTTGTACTATGAGTTTGTGGTGGTTCATTATCCTCGGGATAATTTATTGAACCAGACACATGGTCAGATACGATTGGTGTAAATACCCCATTGATGTTACCACTTAGGGAAGGAACACCTAAAGAAGAAAAGTTATGATTTTGACTCCTTGAGTCAATTACAGGTTGGAAAGTACTTTCAAGAATAGGATTATTGTGAGGTAGAGGAACATTTGTAGAGTTAGATACTAATGGCTCATTAGTGTGTTAGATGACACTATTAGGAAGACTAGTGATCACCGGGGATAATATCATTCTTGTAGACTCACCAACAGAATATTTGTTAGAACATAGTTTGGGTCTAATCATATTTTAGTGTTTTAATGATAACAAACAAATAAATTTTGTATAAGCAAACATGATACTCTAATCATATATTTCTGATTTCAGAAGATGTACCAGTATCAGCACAATCAGAACTTGGAATAAATGTAAAGTTAGATAAATGCAAGAGATACTCAAGTCGTCAAGGCAACTTCTGATACTGCACCAAACCGCTGTGAATACACTTACAACAGAAGTTGAAATACAAGCTGAACAGAAGATCATGAAAGAATATATCTACAACAGAAGCTGAAATGCACAGCTAATCAGAAGATCACGAAGACTGATTTAAAATAAATCCGTTAAAAACATAATTATTAGTAAAACGGCTGCAACACTCCAAAAGCGCAATTACCAAGGTTGATTGAAGAAGCTATCCACATGTAAATCCTTGGAAGAAAACAAAAGCTGAGACAAACACGCAAACCATTTAATGCTGCAAAAAGGAGTTGAAGTTAACGGGAAAAAAATCTTGAGTATATGTAAACTCATGATCTCTTGAATCACACACAACAATCACACAACGAGAACATCATTCTGAAAAATCATCAAGTGTGAAGAAAAACTCTCTGAAGCAAATTTTCATATTCATTCTCAGAGTTCATTACTTTGTACTTAATCTTAGTTAAATATCACAGTGGTGAATACAGCTTTCTAGAAGCAATACTATACACTGTCATCAGAAGTTACGTGGTAACTGAGTCCTTGAGAGACCAGTTAGGTCAGGAGTCTCAAGAAGTCTAGGACTAGTTGAGTCTTAGAAGTTGGTTAGTCACAAACAGTTGGTTTGTGCAGGATTGTTAGTCACCAGCAGTTTGGCTCATGCACTGTATTGTGAGTGACGATAGTTGCTCGTGCAAGTGTAATCAGGTTCTGATTATAATGGATTAAGTCCTTGTTGAGAGAGGAAAATCACCTTGTTGAGGGTGGATTGGAGGTAGCCTTATTGAGAAGGTGAACCAGGATAAAAATAATTGTGTTCTGTCTATCTTTCCTTTCATCAAGTTTTTAAAGAAACACTTATTCAACCCCCCCCCCTCTCTTCTAAGTGTTTTCTCAACCTTCACTAGTGGCTTTGGATTCCTTGGAAAACATGGCAGAAAAGGGATATTATTGTTCGTGAAAGATAACATCCTTGGAAATGTATATCCTACCATCTTTACATAGACACTTGAACCCCTTATGTTGTGGTGACACACAAAGGTAAATACATTCTTGGCTTCTAAATTGTAGTTTATTTTTGGTATAAGGTCTAAGCAATGGAAAATAAGAGATCCAAAAACCTTTAGGAATTTGTAGTCAAGTTCTCTTTCATACAGGGCATGTAAATGAGACTTGAAATCAAGAATGTTGGGAGAAGGTAACATATTAATCAGATACACTGATGTAGTGAAGCTATGATCCAAAAAATTAATAGGCATTGAAGCATGTGCTAACAATGTAAGACCCATCTCAATAATGTGTCTATGATTTCTTTCCACATATCCATTTTTGTGACATGTGTGAGGTCATGTGAGTCTATGATTGATCCCTAACTCAATCAAAAGTTTGGTAAATGGTCTAAATTCACCACCATAGTTAGGCTAAATTAACTTGATTGTGATTTTGAACTGTGTTTGAACAAATGTGTGGAACAATTTGAATGCTTAAATAGCTTCAGATTTTTGTTTCAAAAATTATAGGCAAGTATATCTAGTGTAATCATCTACAAATGTCATATAGTATCTATAACCTAAGCTATAGTCTTTATGAGAGGGATCCCATCAGTGTGAACTACGTCAAATTCATTATGATGAATTGTAGTAGACATAGGTGCATGTATTCTATGAGATTTACCAAAAGGACAAGACTTGAACATAAAAGATTCATGTTTGTTTAATATAGCAATGTTACACATTTTTAGTACATTTTAATGGAATTGAAATTGGCATGACCAAGTCTACTATGCCATAAGAAACTAGAATTGAAATGACTAGGTTTATCTACTGTGGAATTAAAAACTAGATAGCTTTGTATACCAAGTGGATTCTAAAGCTTATTATTCATTCAATCTTACCCCGAAAACTCCAAAGTTTAGGAAAGCAGTACAACCCACTTTCATCTAGGAACCCTTCAATGAGAATTTTCTCAGTATATTGGGATTTTACACAATATTTATCAGCCAAGAATTCAAAAATAACACTGTTATCTCTAGAAAACTTGGATACTGACAAGAGGTTTCTGGTACTGGAAGGAACATGTAGGATATTAGATAGAACTAACTTTGTATGATGAACAAACTCATAATAAAAACAGGTTGGACAAATAGAACTTATGGCTAGAGTTTGACCATTACCAACAAAAACTTTATTGGAACCTACATAACACTTCTTATACAATAAATAATTATCAATATGAATGAAGTGGTGAGAAGCACATGTGTCGATAAACCAGGATGGAGACTCCAACTCAGTAGGCAAAGAGTATTCTTGAATGTAAGCAAATTGTTGGCGTGTGGTTGCTACCATTTTCATGGCTTGGGAGCTTTGAGCTTGTTCTTGTTGAGAAGTTGCCTCAGATGCATTGTTAGCTTTGCGTGTTTGAGGAATTATTAAGAGTAAATAATTCATCAAATTTGTGCCTACAGCCTACGATAAAATGCTCATACTTGCCACATAGCATACAAGTTGGATGATTGCCAGATGTATGGAGGCCTCTACCATGATTACGCCCACGAGTGAAGCGTCCCCTGCCTCGATTTCTAGAGAAAGCTCCTCTAGAGTTTGTTGTTTCTAGACTGGTATGAGAAAGGTTTACAATAATAGCTGACATAGCAAGTTCTTGATGAAATTTGTCTAACTGAGCTCCTTGAACGTACAACAAAGCATCAACATCGCAGAGTGAGAGATATTCACGACTTCCATACATATGCATCACAAACGGATTGTATTCTCTAGGAAGTCCATTGAGTGTAGAATATATCTGATCTTGTTCTGATATTGAATCTCCAATAGGTAGGAGCAAATTTGCGATTTCTTTAATTCTCAATACAAATTCACTTATGGATTTGTTCCCTTTCTTCGTGGATTTGACCACAAATCGCAATTGAAGAACCCTAGCTTTCAATTGAGCATTGAAATACTAATGAATTTTATCTCAAACTTCAAATGTATGTTTACACGAGATAACGTGTGGAAAAAACAACTCAGAGATGGTGGATAACAACCAGATGAAAATGGCTTGATCTTGAATGATCCAAGCTTCACACTCTTCAGAGATTGTTCCTATTAACCGATCTTGAGTCATTTTTTACTTTTAAGCTTCTATGCACTTTTTCTCTAATACTATGTGTAACTCGGTGAACTGACTTTTATTTTTAATATGCAACAATGTTGCGGTGAGCATGAGTCGCCACCGACTTTTATTTTGTCCAATGTTTAGGAAAGGCAAAAAGTACAAAAAAAGACCTTTTTAAAAGAAAACGGGCTCGGGGGGTAAGTTATGAAAAGGGAAGGTGCAAGCACCCTTTTCATCCGTAGTTATCTACGGGCTCTTAATTTGCTTAGCTCATGTTTGTTTGTTTTGAGTTGAAAAGAGGCATAAGGACTTTAGCGTAAATGCGTAGCCTTAGTTTTTCGAAAGAGTGTTGAAAAGATATTTTTGTTGAACTAGGCAGATTAAGAGCACTACCCTAATAGTTGGTCTTTTTCTATGCTTTTTAAAGTTCCTAGGACTATCCATACTATGTAGAAGTAGGTAGTCCTTGTTTATATTGGACGTGCGGGTCATCGAAGGGTCATCGTAGGTCGTTGTACGCAACAGGTAGAGGTACCTTTAGCAAGTTCGAAGGGACTATCGTCACTTTTTCGTAGGCAACAATCGAGAGTCATCGAGGGACTTAGTGACGATTTTGTATTGAGGGACAATCTGCTAATGGGTACCTCTATATTCGAGGGACACGACCATTATTATTCGTAAGGCAACCAAGAGGGGCGTACCCTAGAGGTGAGTGAGTGCACAGTGTGTTGTTTTCAGTTAATTTGTCTCGTGGTTAGTGAGCTAACGGTTCAATTAATTTATCTTTCCATACAATCCTAATTACTAGCAGTTAAAAATATACAGAAAATAAAGTGCAGAATGTAAAGTCCTACACTATTACATGGCTTCGGGGATGGGGATTACATTTTGCCGAATGGGGATCAAATTATTACAAAAACCCGAAATAGAAATTAAAGCAGAAATAAAATATAAACGAATTATAAATGTTCGCAGGAAATAGTCCAATTGCTCAAAGATGGTAGTACCTCGCATAAACAAGAAAATGTTAGTAATGACATATGAAAAAAAAATGACAAAATTAAAAACGATAATTGATAAAAAGTTGACTAAAGAAAAGTTGACGTTGACACACGTGAAATTTTAAAAGAGACATTAAATAATAATTATTTTTGGTATTTTTTCATATTTAAGAGAATAAAAATTTGATTCTAAATAAACTTGTTTTTGTATTTTTAATAATGAAAAATAAAATCTAAACTCTAAAGTCTAATTCTAATATTTTGATATTTTATGAAAATAAATTAATTCTAAAAAAAACTAATTAAACACAATAATATTTTTTGAAGTTTTGTCATTTATATAAAAAAACTAATTACCTAATACTTTTTCTTTTAGTATTTTTTTCTTAACTTTGAATGGTGAACCTGTGTTGTACGTGGAAGAAGAACCACCACTGTCAATTATTATATTTCTATTTCTTTCAATATCAAACACTACACAATATAATAACAGCAACACACATGGAAGAAATAAAAAGGGTACCGATTTGGAGCTTTTTGCAGAGCGGCAGCATGCGGTGGCTATCGTGCGTGACGGCTGCGCCTGGGGGGAGATCCGTGGTGGTTAGATCTGGTTACGGTGTGGTGCGGCGGTCATGGCGGTTTCAGCAGCATCGCATCACAGAGCTATTCGCGGTGGTGCTGACTGTCGGCTTCATCGGTATCGGAGCGGTTGTGCTTGCGGCTGGATCCGGAAGTTCGACGGAGGGAGTAGCTACTGTACGGACATTGTGTCTTCCTCTCCATTCTTTCTGTGTCTTTTTAATTCATGATTGGTGCAAAAAATAAGAATAGAAAAGGAAAACATATTTGTTTGATAAAATTATGATATTTAGAAGTATTTTCTATGTACAAGGTTAGTATTTTGTATCTTGTATGTCAGTGAAGTAAATGATGATGCTGTAAATTATGCAGGGGCTGGTATTATGTTTTCAGAGGTTTTTGTGACGATGAAAGTTTCACATCAAGAGAGGTTGATTGTTGGGAAAAAGTTAAAATTTGGTGGTGATATTTTTCGTACGTGAAAGCATGTAAGGGTTAGAAATTTGTAGTGTTTGTGGCTGAAGTGTGAATTGGTGAACGGTAAAAGAAGGGTATCAGGCCAAAAATAAGGGTTATTAGTTTAGAGATTGTTCGTGGGAACGGTGCGTTAGTGGTGGTCCATAGGTTTAGGCATTGTCTCTATTTATATTAGATGAACATTAGGTTAGAATGTTAGAAAAGGAAAATATCAAAATTAATGATAATTAATCAATAATAATCAGATTTTAAAATCATGTTTGATTTGATTTTTAAATCATGTTTATTTTGATTAATCTCATAAAAACTATTCTAAAATAACATGCAAATAAAATATTTTTGAATCTTTTTTCATTTATGATTTTTTTGGTAATTTTTTGAATAAAAATGGGAAAAGGTAAAAAATACGATATTTAAAAAATGGCTAATTAAGAAATACGAAAAAAATAAATTTAAATAATAAAAAAAGCAATTTTTGTGATTTTTGAAAATAATTTAAAACAGAAATAAAGTTAGTAACAAATAAAAGAAAAAAAATGTCAGTAAATGAGATTCTAACTCAGGACTTCTTGCTGTTGTACCTCTTACGCTCAAATCCTTACCAACTGAACTATGTTATTTATTTAAAATAAAAAGCCAATTGAAAGTATATGAAGCATCAATTAGCATTTCGCTATTTATTAAAGTATAAATAATTTAAGAGTAAATCATTATATTTTAAAATAGACTTTAAATCGAATATTTATAAAATTCAGGATATCACTGTAAATGAACCCAACATTTTATAAAAATTCAATTTTCGAAAATAATTTCGAATTTTTGAAAAGTGTGGGCAAATTTTGGGGTATGACAGCTGCCCCTGTTCAATCTTCTTAAATCTGAGGATGTAGAGTGGCTTGTGTGCCAGTCGGAATCTGAAGGTGGAAGAGGATTGAACACTAGAATACCAAGAAATTTGCCCTTGCGGATGTAGGGATTTTTAGCGGAGATGGGCTTAAAGATGCCATCTAGCTGAGTGGGGGGTCATGCTTCCCAGGGTGTGTATATGATAGATCTTCAGAATGTTTGGGGTTCAAGCTTCCAAACGTATATCTGGGATAGAGATTCATAGATGTTCGGGGTTCGAGCTTCCGAAACATTTCTGTCGTAGATTTCAGAACATCTGGGGTTCATGCTTCCGGAATGTTTCTGTCGTAGATTTCAGATTATCCGGGGTTCAAGCTTCCGGAACATATCTGTTGTAGAATTCAGATCATTCGGGGTTCAAGCTTCCGAAACATATCTGCCGTAGATTTCAGAACATCCGGGGTTCATGCTTCCGGAACGATTCTGTCGTAGATTTCAGATTATCCGGGGTTCAAGCTTCCGGAACATATCTGTTGTAGAATTCAGATCATTCGGGGTTCAAGCTTCCGAAACATATCTGCCGTAGATTTCAGAACATCCGGGGTTCATGCTTCCGGAACGTTTCTGTCGTAGATTTCAGATTATCCGGGGTTCAAGCATCCGGAACATATCTGTTGTAGAATTCAGATCATTCGGGGTTCAAGCTTCCGAAACATATCTGCCGTAGATTTCAGAACATCCGGGGTTCATGCTTCCGGAACGTTTCTGTCGTAGATTTCAGATTATCCGGGGTTCAAGCTTCCGGAACATATCTGTTGTAGAATTCAGATCATTCGGGGTTCAAGCTTCCGAAACATATCTGCCGTAGTTTTTCAGAACATTCGGGGTTCATGCTTCCGGAACGTTTCTGTCGTAGAATTCAGATTATCCGGGGTTCAAGCTTCCGGAACATATCTGTTGAGAATTCAGATCATTCGGGGTTCAAGCTTCCGAAACATGTCTGTCGTAGTTTTTTCAGAACATCCGGGGTTCATGCTTCTGGAATGTCAAGATGAACCGTGCACTGGACATTTGTTGAGAATAACAGAAGGAACCGTACATCAGGTTGTAACAACATGAGTCATCTATTTAGACTATACTAGAATGCGCCGTCCATTAGGAGATGTCGAGAGAAGCCATACATTAGGCTATATCAGAAGAGGCCATACATTAGGCAAGCCGTACACTAGGCTATTTCAGAAGAGGCCATACATTAGGCGAGCCATACATTAGACTGTATTAGAAGGTGCCATACATTAGGCGAGCCATACATTAGGCTGTATCTGAAGGTACCATACATTAGGCGAGCCCTACATTAGGCTGTATCAGAAGGTGCCACACATTAGGCGAGCCATACATTAGGCTATATCACAAGGTGCCATACATTAGGCGAGCCATACACTAGGATATATCAGAAGAGGCCATACATTAGGCGAGCCATACATTAGGCTGTATCATAAGGTGCCATACATTAGGCTGTATTTGATTCGTTGATGATACTTGCTTGGCCGGTTGGTCGACCTGAAAGACAAAGTTAGTTTTATGAAATGTCATGATGCATGTATGGTATGTTTTTTTAAATGAATGAGAATGTTATGCATATGCCATGAGATGTATGATGCATGAATGCAAAATGTTGTTAACGATGACATCAAATTGTAGCAGTGTTTTGCGGGAAAAATAAATCCCTGGCTGTTCAGCGCCTTTGAGAGATTATTTGAATCTCGACTTGACTGCCCCAGATGAATTGGACAATAACATGTCATGCCCCTTGTACATATTGGCGTTTTAGCCAACTCAGTAAGTCGTGGAAATATTTCTACTCTTCGAAGCACTTCTAAAGCATGCCTGTCGGGAGGGCTTCCTGAGATTTGTGCTGTTATAAGCAATTTGCCCCAGTATCATGAGTTTAGGAACAATGCCCCCGATTAATCCGGGTCGGAGGTAATTTTCAACTATGCTTGGGTGAATGCCCCTGATTGTTCAATACTTCTGAGAGATTCTTCGAATCTTGACCTGATTGCCATAGATTGACTGAACTATTACTCAATGGAGTATCCAACTGCTTTTGTGCCCCTGAGGGTGATCAGAATTTGAGATATTCTTGCTCGAACTCAACGGAGTTCTGAAGACAACTTGTCCCTTAAAATTTTCATCTGCAGTTCATGATGGAAGCTTTCCTGGTGTCAAGTACTTGTTCATACGCAAATAATAATTCTAATGCAAAGTTCATGTTTGTCTTGAAGTTTTTTTTTTTTTTTAAAAGATTTTTTTTTGAAAGGATGTCAAAACATCGATTTTTGTGAAAGATGGTGTGATACCAACTCAAATGTTTTAGCAAAACTCCCAGGAGTCGGTTTACCGTATTCTCGTTTACAGTATGCTTTCGAATTAACCCTGTTTCAATTAGGACTTTTGAGGGTTGTAGCGTGGCCAGGTTCATGGTTTTAAAAAAAAGATTTTTAGGCTCAAAATTTATTGGTGCCCACCCCCTTCGTGATGTTCTCCAACCTAAGTTCAGTTAACTTGACGCGAGCATTCATCCTTCAAGAGGAGCTTGAGACGTACGATTAAGGAGTTGATGAGGTGTTTGGACATGGCAGTCACTTACCTTTTATTATTGGTGTCTGATCACACGATCTTGAATTTATAGACACACGAATTTGCCCCTTTTGTTGAGGATCTTTTTTGTTTCCCTAACTTTTGCCTGGACAAATTCTTTTGAATTCTGAGTTTGAAGTCCAGCGGGATGCCCTAACTTTTGCCTTAGTCATTTGTTTTCAAGTTATTGACTTAGCGGGCTTTTTTTTTTTTTTTAATTCGTTCTTTTTCTTTTTTTTTGAGCAAGTCGTATGATCCTGAGACGTCTTTGATTTGTTGGAAAGATTGTGACTGCCTCATTTCTTGGTCGACGAGAGATAGTCGTTGTTGTATCGTCATATTTGACCTCTTATTGCGCGAGAGATGACCATTGCGGTCTCGACTTTTCCTCAACCTTTTGAAGGATAACCATTGTTGTATCCTTATATGCGTGCTCCTGATGAATTTTGAATGCTCAACCAGGTTAACTGAACACTACCCTGCCCCTGGGTTAAATGCGAGGGTTTTCTCGTATAGAAAAATAAACTCCTACTTCAAGGCTCAAAGGGGTTGACAAGGGACTAACTTCCTTATATCTCCAGTGTTTAGGGATCTGAATCAATGCCTGTACATCATCAACAGGGTTTTACTCGAAAGCATACCATTTGAGATTATAGGTATTATAGGTTCGTCATTCTCCCTTCAGAGTCATCATGCTTTATCACTGAGATTTTGGTATCACAAGCAAATAAAAACATATTAGAGCGAGAGCGAATGGATTTTTTCAAGACAAACATATTCAATGCATCATTATTATAGTTCAAAAATAAACAAGTATTGCATATAGACAGTATTGAACAAGAACAAGAAAGATTACGCATGAAAATGCATGAAATTACGAATTGCCAACATTGAGGAGATTTTCTCCGTATGGACTTATTGCTTCAGAAGGTCCATTGAGTCGAAGGAGAACTTCAAATTTGGCATGCAAGTGTGAATATGATAGCCTTTGCATCAATCAAGTCTTGTACCTTATCTCGGATTGGTTGGCAATTATCGATCTACTGACCAAGTGCCCCAGAGAGGAAACCAAACCAAGTGTTTGTATCTGAACTACAGATTACTTCTAAGAAGAAGATTCTGACGAAGCCACAAAAGAGTTGTAAGTATCAAGCTTTAGGGATTTGAGGCAGAAAATGATAAGCTCGTTGTCTGGAAACCTGTTATGCAATGATATGTATGCAAATGCATATGCAATGTTTTCAAGGATCTTTTTGGAACCCAATTTGCAACATTGAAATGTAGTTGCAGCTTTGTTGAAGAACTACGACTTCCATCTCTGAACGTCCTTCTTTAAGAATCAGGCTCACCATATCCAGTGGGTCATAGCCTCTGATTCAGGGTATGGTACTTTTGAGCTTAAGAGCATGTTGCTAAAGGAAAATAAATCCTCTTGCCCCTTGATAAGAACTGTACCCTTGAGTTTGAAGACATTTGGCTAGAGGAAAATAAATCCTCTTGCCCCTTGATAGGAATTTTACCCTTGAGTTTGAAGGCATGTGGCTAGAGGAAAATAAATCCTCTTGCCCCTTGATAGGAATTGTACCCTTGAGTTTGAAGGCATCTGGCTAGAGGAAAATAAATCCTCTTGCCCCTTGATATAAATTTAGGCTCTTGGTAGTCCTTCCATAGTACCTGGAAAGTATGTGTTATGAATCCCTAAGATCCTTGAAAAAGATTAGTCAGCATGTTAGGTAAAAGCATAAGGTAATATGGACAAGTAAGTCCTACACACAAAACCTGTTAGGGTATGAACAAATCCTGCAAGGAAACCAAACGATTAGGGTATAAACAAACCTTGCAAGAAAACCAACGGTTAGATAATGAATACAAACAAGTCACACAAGTAGCCTTAGGTTTAAAGGCTTGCATGAAGTTCAAAGGTAAGTACCCTCCCACTGAAGTTTAGTTGGTTCAACCTGTCCTAGATAAAGATCGGGTTCTAGGGAGCTCATATCATTGACCTTTCTCGAAGGCGCTTATTTCAGTTCGGCGATCGAATCACCAACCGAAAAGGTCCCGAAAGTCCAGTCCATATGAGTGTAGCTTCGAGTATCAACCAACTTCAGTCGGAACCAAAGCCAGCCATCTCGCTACTTTCTAAAAGGCCAAAGTTTAGTTCAACTAAGGTTCTAGGGGAGAATTAGTGCTTAATGACACCACGCGGTAGCCAAGCATTTCCTCGAGTCGGATCCCAAGGAACACCAGGACAAACCAATGTGTCGCACTAACGATGGCCATCAGATCAACCACATCAGTATACGCTGTGCAGTCTCCTTGATCTCATGCCATTTACCTAAAGGTACTCAGATCCAGGTGTAGGGTCTTTCACACAATAACAAACCCAAGCATTTCCCTTAAAAATAAAGCACACAAACAAACAATTAAAAACATTTATAATGAACTAAGCCCTAAGGTAAACCCCTCTTAAAGACTCCCCAGCAGAGTCGCCAGTTCTGTAACTCGGTGAACTGACTTTTATTTTTAATATGCAACAATGTTGCGGTGAGCATGAGTCGCCACCGACTTTTATTTTGTCCAATGTTTAGGAAAGGCAAAAAGTACAGAAAAAGACCTTTTTAAAAGAAAACGGGCTCGGGGGGTAAGTTATGAAAAGGGAAGGTGCAAGCACCCTTTTCATCCGTAGTTATCTACGGGCTCTTAATTTGCTTAGCTCATGTTTGTTTGTTTTGAGTTGAAAAGAGGCATAAGGACTTTAGCGTAAATGCGTAGCCTTAGTTTTTCGAAAGAGTGTTGAAAAGATATTTTTGTTGAACTAGGCAGATTAAGAGCACTACCCTAATAGTTGGTCTTTTTCTATGCTTTTTAAAGTTCCTAGGACTATCCATACTATGTAGAAGTAGGTAGTCCTTGTTTATATTGGACGTGCGGGTCATCGAAGGGTCATCGTAGGTCGTTGTACGCAACAGGTAGAGGTACCTTTAGCAAGTTCGAAGGGACTATCGTCACTTTTTCGTAGGCAACAATCGAGAGTCATCGAGGGACTTAGTGACGATTTTGTATTGAGGGACAATCTGCTAATGGGTACCTCTATATTCGAGGGACACGACCATTATTATTCGTAAGGCAACCAAGAGGGGCGTACCCTAGAGGTGAGTGAGTGCACAGTGTGTTGTTTTCAGTTAATTTGTCTCGTGGTTAGTGAGCTAACGGTTCAATTAATTTATCTTTCCATACAATCCTAATTACTAGCAGTTAAAAATATACAGAAAATAAAGTGCAGAATGTAAAGTCCTACACTATTACATGGCTTCGGGGATGGGGATTACATTTTGCCGAATGGGGATCAAATTATTACAAAAACCCGAAATAGAAATTAAAGCAGAAATAAAATATAAACGAATTATAAATGTTCGCAGGAAATAGTCCAATTGCTCAAAGATGGTAGTACCTCGCATAAACAAGAAAATGTTAGTAATGACATATGAAAAAAAATGACAAAATTAAAAACGATAATTGATAAAAAGTTGACTAAAGAAAAGTTGACGTTGACACACGTGAAATTTTAAAAGAGACATTAAATAATAATTATTTTTGGTATTTTTTCATATTTAAGAGAATAAAAATTTGATTCTAAATAAACTTGTTTTTGTATTTTTAATAATGAAAAATAAAATCTAAACTCTAAAGTCTAATTCTAATATTTTGATATTTTATGAAAATAAATTAATTCTAAAAAAAACTAATTAAACACAATAATATTTTTTGAAGTTTTGTCATTTATATAAAAAAACTAATTACCTAATACTTTTTCTTTTAGTATTTTTTTCTTAACTTTGAATGGTGAACCTGTGTTGTACGTGGAAGAAGAACCACCACTGTCAATTATTATATTTCTATTTCTTTCAATATCAAACACTACACAATATAATAACAGCAACACACATGGAAGAAATAAAAAGGGTACCGATTTGGAGCTTTTTGCAGAGCGGCAGCATGCGGTGGCTATCGTGCGTGACGGCTGCGCCTGGGGGGAGATCCGTGGTGGTTAGATCTGGTTACGGTGTGGTGCGGCGGTCATGGCGGTTTCAGCAGCATCGCATCACAGAGCTATTCGCGGTGGTGCTGACTGTCGGCTTCATCGGTATCGGAGCGGTTGTGCTTGCGGCTGGATCCGGAAGTTCGACGGAGGGAGTAGCTACTGTACGGACATTGTGTCTTCCTCTCCATTCTTTCTGTGTCTTTTTAATTCATGATTGGTGCAAAAAATAAGAATAGAAAAGGAAAACATATTTGTTTGATAAAATTATGATATTTAGAAGTATTTTCTATGTACAAGGTTAGTATTTTGTATCTTGTATGTCAGTGAAGTAAATGATGATGCTGTAAATTATGCAGGGGCTGGTATTATGTTTTCAGAGGTTTTTGTGACGATGAAAGTTTCACATCAAGAGAGGTTGATTGTTGGGAAAAAGTTAAAATTTGGTGGTGATATTTTTCGTACGTGAAAGCATGTAAGGGTTAGAAATTTGTAGTGTTTGTGGCTGAAGTGTGAATTGGTGAACGGTAAAAGAAGGGTATCAGGCCAAAAATAAGGGTTATTAGTTTAGAGATTGTTCGTGGGAACGGTGCGTTAGTGGTGGTCCATAGGTTTAGGCATTGTCTCTATTTATATTAGATGAACATTAGGTTAGAATGTTAGAAAAGGAAAATATCAAAATTAATGATAATTAATCAATAATAATCAGATTTTAAAATCATGTTTGATTTGATTTTTAAATCATGTTTATTTTGATTAATCTCATAAAAACTATTCTAAAATAACATGCAAATAAAATATTTTTGAATCTTTTTTCATTTATGATTTTTTTGGTAATTTTTTGAATAAAAATGGGAAAAGGTAAAAAATACGATATTTAAAAAATGGCTAATTAAGAAATACGAAAAAAATAAATTTAAATAATAAAAAAAGCAATTTTTGTGATTTTTGAAAATAATTTAAAACAGAAATAAAGTTAGTAACAAATAAAAGAAAAAAAATGTCAGTAAATGAGATTCTAACTCAGGACTTCTTGCTGTTGTACCTCTTACGCTCAAATCCTTACCAACTGAACTATGTTATTTATTTAAAATAAAAAGCCAATTGAAAGTATATGAAGCATCAATTAGCATTTCGCTATTTATTAAAGTATAAATAATTTAAGAGTAAATCATTATATTTTAAAATAGACTTTAAATCGAATATTTATAAAATTCAGGATATCACTGTAAATGAACCCAACATTTTATAAAAATTCAATTTTCGAAAATAATTTCGAATTTTTGAAAAGTGTGGGCAAATTTTGGGGTATGACAGCTGCCCCTGTTCAATCTTCTTAAATCTGAGGATGTAGAGTGGCTTGTGTGCCAGTCGGAATCTGAAGGTGGAAGAGGATTGAACACTAGAATACCAAGAAATTTGCCCTTGCGGATGTAGGGATTTTTAGCGGAGATGGGCTTAAAGATGCCATCTAGCTGAGTGGGGGGTCATGCTTCCCAGGGTGTGTATATGATAGATCTTCAGAATGTTTGGGGTTCAAGCTTCCAAACGTATATCTGGGATAGAGATTCATAGATGTTCGGGGTTCGAGCTTCCGAAACATTTCTGTCGTAGATTTCAGAACATCTGGGGTTCATGCTTCCGGAATGTTTCTGTCGTAGATTTCAGATTATCCGGGGTTCAAGCTTCCGGAACATATCTGTTGTAGAATTCAGATCATTCGGGGTTCAAGCTTCCGAAACATATCTGCCGTAGATTTCAGAACATCCGGGGTTCATGCTTCCGGAATGTTTCTGTCGTAGATTTCAGATTATCCGGGGTTCAAGCTTCCGGAACATATCTGTTGTAGAATTCAGATCATTCGGGGTTCAAGCTTCCGAAACATATCTGCCGTAGATTTCAGAACATCCGGGGTTCATGCTTCCGGAACGATTCTGTCGTAGATTTCAGATTATCCGGGGTTCAAGCTTCCGGAACATATCTGTTGTAGAATTCAGATCATTCGGGGTTCAAGCTTCCGAAACATATCTGCCGTAGATTTCAGAACATCCGGGGTTCATGCTTCCGGAACGTTTCTGTCGTAGATTTCAGATTATCCGGGGTTCAAGCTTCCGGAACATATCTGTTGTAGAATTCAGATCATTCGGGGTTCAAGCTTCCGAAACATATCTGCCGTAGATTTCAGAACATCCGGGGTTCATGCTTCCGGAACGTTTCTGTCGTAGATTTCAGATTATCCGGGGTTCAAGCTTCCGGAACATATCTGTTGTAGAATTCAGATCATTCGGGGTTCAAGCTTCCGAAACATATCTGCCGTAGTTTTTCAGAACATTCGGGGTTCATGCTTCCGGAACGTTTCTGTCGTAGAATTCAGATTATCCGGGGTTCAAGCTTCCGGAACATATCTGTTGAGAATTCAGATCATTCGGGGTTCAAGCTTCCGAAACATGTCTGTCGTAGTTTTTTCAGAACATCCGGGGTTCATGCTTCTGGAATGTCAAGATGAACCGTGCACTGGACATTTGTTGAGAATAACAGAAGGAACCGTACATCAGGTTGTAACAACATGAGTCATCTATTTAGACTATACTAGAATGCGCCGTCCATTAGGAGATGTCGAGAGAAGCCATACATTAGGCTATATCAGAAGAGGCCATACATTAGGCAAGCCGTACACTAGGCTATTTCAGAAGAGGCCATACATTAGGCGAGCCATACATTAGACTGTATTAGAAGGTGCCATACATTAGGCGAGCCATACATTAGGCTGTATCTGAAGGTACCATACATTAGGCGAGCCCTACATTAGGCTGTATCAGAAGGTGCCACACATTAGGCGAGCCATACATTAGGCTATATCACAAGGTGCCATACATTAGGCGAGCCATACACTAGGATATATCAGAAGAGGCCATACAT
The DNA here is from genome assembly GCF_029867415.1 of Vicia villosa. Taxonomy (NCBI): domain Eukaryota; kingdom Viridiplantae; phylum Streptophyta; class Magnoliopsida; order Fabales; family Fabaceae; genus Vicia; species Vicia villosa. Next base: position 12,464,772 of record NC_081180.1, on the reverse strand, counting down.
TAGGCGAGCCATACATTAGGCTGTATCATAAGGTGCCATACATTAGGCTGTATTTGATTCGTTGATGATACTTGCTTGGCCGGTTGGTCGACCTGAAAGACAAAGTTAGTTTTATGAAATGTCATGATGCATGTATGGTATGTTTTTTTAAATGAATGAGAATGTTATGCATATGCCATGAGATGTATGATGCATGAATGCAAAATGTTGTTAACGATGACATCAAATTGTAGCAGTGTTTTGCGGGAAAAATAAATCCCTGGCTGTTCAGCGCCTTTGAGAGATTATTTGAATCTCGACTTGACTGCCCCAGATGAATTGGACAATAACATGTCATGCCCCTTGTACATATTGGCGTTTTAGCCAACTCAGTAATACTAAATTTCTAAAAACACTAAATTTCTAAAAACACTAAAAATAATAAGGAGTAACACCATAACATCATAATTCTCCCTTCAGAGTCTCCCTTCCTAATGTATCTCTAAAATCTCTAAAAACACTAAAAATAATAAATTTGATACGTTCGAAGATGTATCTCCAAATTCCGAAAAAATAAAATAAAATATCGCCGAAGATTCCTAAAAAAATATATGAATATATAAAGAGATTTCTTCACCATTCAACCATAAATGTAGTTCAACCATTTAAATTTAGTTGAGACGATAAAAGTAGCCGTAAACTCACTACTAAGATGTTGGGCCCTATGATGATTGCTTAACAAGTAACAACTTGTAGTGGACAAATTTCACTAATACACCATATCTTATTAGCTTCAGAAAATAATACACCATCTTTTATGTACCTTTCTGGCATCCGTCAAAACTTTTTTAACTTACTTTTTATATCTCGAAAAAAATTAATATTTTGCTAAAACATTAAATATTTAATATAACTTTTTACAAGTATAAAACAATTAAACATCAACTATCTATCTAAAAAAAAAGTAGATGCATGTAAACTTCTTACATTTCTCGGTTGAAAAAAAATTATCCTTGCAAAAGGTTAAAAAAATTAATTAATTAATACAAAGAAAAACTCTTCCATCCAATTACCTGTCTCTATTATTGAATTATCACCTAATTAATTTTATTTTCAAATTTAAATTTTTTTCCACCTTTCATTTATTTCAAGTTTCTCTATATTATACTCAAATTTTAACTTCTCATATCTTCTTCTAAACTATATATATATATATATATATATATATATATATATATATATATATATATATATATATATATATATATATATATATATATATATATATATATATATATATATATATATATATATATATATATATATATGTGTGTGTGTGTGTGTGTGTGGAAAGCAATTGATTAATATATGATAGAAATTAAAATAATTTTTTGTCTCTCAATAAAAAAAAATATTGTAAAATAAATATTCATCACAAAAAAGTGAAAAGCTATAATATAAAAAAAAAAACTTTTTTATTAGTTTTAATGATAAGAGAAAAACTACGATATAAAAATAACAATGACGAATTTGAGAATAAAAAATCACGAATATGGAAATTTCATATGTGATAAACATAAGGCTAAATTATAGTTTTGATCCCCCTGTTTTGGTATTTTCACGGTTTTAATCCTCTCATTTTCTTTTTAAACAATTTTGGTCCCTCATCCCAATTTTGATCCAATAGTTCATGTACTGTTCATGTACGGATCATGCACTGTTCATGAACAAAATTGGGAGGAGGGACCAAAACTGTTTAAAAAGAAAATGGAGGGACCAAAACCGTGAGAATACCAAAACAATAGGACCAAAACTGTAATTTAGCCTAAACATAATACGTCAATAAAAAATAAAAATACATAATAATTTTTTTAATATACTTATTAAATTTTAACTATTAAATTATTAATAATTAATATAATGATTAAATAACCACTTAAATATTCAAAATCATAAAATTGTCTTTTACTAATACTAATTCATTGTAATTCCATAAAATCTATAAATACTACAATATAAATGCTAAATAACAGAAAAACTTCAATATAAAAAATATGATAATTGTATTTTTTTTTTTGGAAATAATAGATTATATATTACCAAGAAAAACATATATGTACACAGCGGCCCATGTGATCCAGCTCAAGTCACCAAAATAACCAATCAACTACACCATATGCAATTGGACAACATGCCTTTGCAACTTTGGTTTCCTTCGAATCCTATGGATTGTTCTATCTATAAGTGAGACTATCAATATCTATAGTATTTATATCCTCTATTTTATACACCCTTTCATTTCTATACATCCAACACGCATAGAGGGCTTCAGCATATGCAAATCATCCACTCAACCTCTTGGTCCCACCTCTAAGGTTTATGGTCAATCTGGATCAAGTTCACTACAACCTTCCAAATCTTATTCATCACCTCACACTCAAATAACAAATGTTGTATGCATTCCTTGCCATGGCAGAAAGCACATATCTCATCTGCTAGCATTCCAAATTTAACTAATTTGTCTTTGGTACCCGGCCTATTATGGCACGCCATCCATAGTGTAAAAAGAGTATATGGCTTGGCTTCATTCTCGTAGAAAATATTTCTCCACGGGACCTGTTGACTCTGTCTCATAATCTCATGATAAAATTTATGTGTTTTTAACTTTCCCTTATCATTCAACTCATGTCATTGCTTCATGTGTTGCACTTCTTGCCATTGGTTAAGAACTCCCTTCAGGATCCATGAGCACGAAGATCCAATAGTAGCACTCACAATCTTTCCCCCTTTGATGTAATAGGTGTGAATTTATCTCACCCAAAGGTTATCAGCTTTCCTGCATAAATTCCACAATAGTTTTATCAGACAGGCTTTATTTAAAACCTCCAAATCAGTCATATTCAAACCTCCTTGGCTTTTAGGTTCACAAATTTTGCTCTAAGAAATTAGGGCTTTTATGCTAATATTATCATTCCCTGTCCACAAAAATATCCTACAGAGAGCCTTAATTCTTTTGATAACACCTTTGGGCAGAGGGATACATTGAAGCCATTAATTAGCATTTCCAAACACCACACTATTTATTAGTTGTAACCTACCAGCATAGTTTAACATATGAGTTGTCCAATGATTAATTCTAGCTTCAACTTTTTCAACAAGGCTGATGCATTGATTATTGGTGAGCTTTTTGTTGGTGAGGGGAATCTCCAAGTATAAAAAAGGTAACTCTCCTCCTGCAAAACCAGTCACATCAACAATTTGTTTGAATGAAAAAAGAAAAATTACAATATAAGAAACAATAAGACGGGTTTGAGAATAAAAATTCACGGGTCTGAGAATAAAAATTCACGGGTCTGAGAACTCTATATCTGATAAACACAATCCGTCAATTTCAAAATATATTTTATATCGTATCAAATTTGATAATACTCAATTGTGATGTAAACAACTAATTTGTATCACATGGATCACTATCGGGACAATACCTATTTTATTTTTAATCAATAATGATCTTAATTTGAGAGAAAACGCATACTTTTAAATGTCATTTTTTTTCCTTTCTCCATCTAAAGGATTCTAGTTTTTGTATAGTTATTTAATACAATTGAGTATATATATATGAATAATTGTTCATTTTTACAACTAAGTAATTCTTTTCAAATTACATATATATCTAAATAAATTTATACCTTATCAAATATATTTTTACACGTGTATCTAAATATATTTTATATCGTATCAAATTCGATAATACTCAATAGCGATACAGACAACTAATTTTTTATTTTACGAGTCACTATCTAGACAATATCTATTTTATTTTTAATCAATAATTGTCTTTATTTGAGAGAAAGTTCTTATTTTTAAATGTCAAATTTTTTTCTTTCTCCATCTTAACGATTCTTTTTTATAGTTATTCAATTCAATTGAGGTTATATGATAATTTTTCATTTTTATCTATGTGGACGCACGAACATTTTACTAGTTTTAGAATAAAATATGATTTTAATAATATACTATAAAGTTATTTATAAATTGAATTAGATTGAGATAGGTTTGCATGTTCTGCATTAAAAAAAAATTTTTCAATGGCTTTTTTTTCAATTCTAGAAAATAGTAAAATAATTTAGAATTAATTATATTTTTAGTCTCTATAAATTATTAAATATTGCCTTTGGTTCCCATAAAAAAGTGACATGTTTTGGTCCCTACAAAATTATTATTCACCTAGTTTTAACCACTGCTATTAAACCAATGTGTATATTTTTGAATGATTTAGAACATTATAAAAAGTTCTTTGAAAAAAATTAAAATTTAATTTTTGAGTTGAGATTTTCATTACTTTTATCATTATATTTTAAAATTTTAAAAAATTTATATTTAATTCATCTCATTTTAAAATATTCTAAAATTTGGTAAATAAATATTTTAAAGTATTCTAAACATGTATGAAAAAAATTATTCAAAAATGTAAAAGTTAAAGGGCAATTAATCAACTTTTAAAATTTTAAAAAATAAGAGGGACTAAAACTGAATGCATAAAAAATTTGTAACGACTAAAATATGTCATTTTTTTAATGGAGACTAAAAGTAAATTTAAAATATTTATAAAGATCAAAAACATATTTAACCCAATAATTAAATACAATTGTACATATTTTTAACTTTTAAATTAGATGAAATACGTTATATAATGTCTAATGAAATTTATTCATATGACTTAATATTTAATAGTAGTAGAAATTTCTATAACACATCATTTCTATAAAATCTATAAGTTGGAAATGATGGAAAAGTAAATAACAACATCATTTATATAAAATCTATAAATTAGAAATGATAGAAAAATAAATAATCAATAATATTTAGTCTTAAAATTTTGTAAATTCATTGATCCGATATTAATTTAGTAGAATATTGATAGTGAAAAAAAATTAGGGGAATTAATGGTTAGTAGTTCTAACTTAATTTTTCTTTTTTTAATTAAAATAATAAATAATAAAAAAATTAATGTCACATCAACGAGTCTACGACTTCAAAAACTGAAACTCAATACCTAAAATAAAGTTATACGAATTGTCCCAGATTGATTCGGGTACATCCATAAGTGAATAGATTCGAGTAATTAATTAGTTAATTCTGTTTAGATAAACAAATTCATTGATCTATCTGTTCTTATAAATACTCCTTTAAAGATATTTATCTTATTATTTTAAAATGTAAAATTCTAATCATTAAATTCATAATCCAAAACTTAAAGTGTTAGCTTCAAGTGAAGAAACTCTAAACCGGGGAGATTCTAGTTGGTGGAAAGATATCATCCTTAACGACTCCAAGGTGGAGAGCTCCGACGAAGGTTTCGCCGATTGGGTTAAATGTGACTTCAAGAAAGGTAACAATATTCTTTTTTGGCATATTTGTTGGTTGGGTGATCAATCTCTTAGTGCATCTTTCCCGCACTTGTTCGATCTTTCAACCAATAAATTATGTGCGGTTCGAGACGCCTTTTCTTGGAACAATGGAGTTTATTCATGGAATTTTGATTATATTGTTGGTAATGATAGTTTGGTTCTTCCGAGCACGAATTTTCCCCACTCGGGCACTTATGGGAGGGGTCCGGTTTTTGATTCTCAATTGAGGGGTTTAAAGGAGTTATTGAATGGTATTGCGCCGGTTGATTCGGAAAGAGATGATTTTCTTTGGAAATTAACCACTAATGGTTGGTTTTCGGTAGGTAGTGTGTCAAATTTGGTGTCTTATGCAAAGGAAATGTCTTGGCCTCTTCCCACTTGCAAATTGTTGGAAGTCATTTGAAAGATCAATATTCCGAAAAAAATCAAGATTTTCATGTGGAGATTTTTTATAAATAGACTTCCTCTAAAAGTCTTATTGGTTCAAAGAGGTTTGGCTAGCACCATCTCCACCGATTGCACTTTTTGCTCAAATCATCCAGAAACGTTGGAACATCTCTTCCTCAATTGTCTAACCATGAAGGCGGTTTGGGAAAGAGTTTATCTTTGGTTGAGAAACAACTTGGACATATTTATTGAAGAATTCAAAAAATTTGGATGCATTCAAGAGACGGTGAAAAATGCTAAGAATAGAGTTATCCTAAATTTTATTTGGGTGGCTCTTATTTGGAGCATTTGGCTAATGAGAAATGCCATGGTTTTTGATAATGTTTATTTTAGCTTTGAGGTGGTTATTTCCAATACTATGTTTTACTCTTGGAAATGGTTGTGTAATAGTGATCCCAACTCTAGGCTTATTTTTTATGATTGGTACAAACTACTTCTAATTACTACTATCTATAATTAGAGTTTCTCGATTGTAAGGGTTGCACCCCTAGTGCGATTTCTTTAATCATTGCCTATTTAAAAAAAATATTAAATTAAAAATAAATTAATGTGATTGGTCTTCATATTTTTAAATAAATATTAATTTGTATTCATGACATTAATTGCAATTAAGCCAATAAATTTATTTGCTTTGAATCGTTTACAGGCTCATAACAAAAGGTGCAAAAGCCAACCACGAATTAAAAGGGGCAAAAAGTTATGTAAACCTTTGTTTGATCATAAACAAATAATTTCGTATTTCAGTGCATAAATTATCATCCAATTGAATCAGACCGTTATTTCCACAACACACCATACTACATCAGAAATGTTTCAACCGCTTTTGATGTATAAGAATAAAACGCGTTATTTTACGCATTAAAAAATACATTCTTACTCTCATATTATTTTTTATTTTCTTACTGACTTTGGTGGTAAAATATTAATTTTGTAGGTCATAATCGCTCTCGCTGTATTGAAAGTATCACTCCACCGCACCAAAACACTATTCCTCCATCTCATCTCTTATTTTTAAAATGAATCATCATAAAATTTTATTTTTAGATTCTTTAAAATCAAAAAGTAAAATAAATGCATAAATAAACCACCAAATAGTTTTTAGTTGCAAGAATTAAAAGCAACAAAGTGTCAACAACACTTTCCCATATGACCGTGCGTTGTTCTTGATTTAGTGTGTCTGAAAAAGCAAATGAGGACAAAGATATATTTATATGAAAGGATTCCTATAAGTGGTGTGGATTTGAAACACTTACATCCAATCACACCCCATCTCATACTAACATGGTGGAGTTTGCTGAATCATCTTCCCATTTTCATACACAAGATCCATGTTTATTGAGTAGTACTTCCATTTTCAAACTATATAATTGTTTGATTTCACAATCATTGTCTTTCTATTCAAATAGTACCAACAGAGAAGACAAGATGGAACATTTTAGCTAGAGATCGACATGTTAATTGGTCTTTCACTCTAGTGGATCTCCCTTTCATAAAAGTCCCAAGTTTGTAAAATATGGTGAGGACAATATATCGTGCGCATGTTCTTAGTATATAATGTCGGTGGAAAATTTTCATTAACCAAATGATTTACTTAGTGGCATATGCAAAGAATTAAATTCTTAGGCTAATATATATTACAAAAATTGAAAATATATGTGATGAAAATATATAATACCAGAATACTCAATCAGAAAGAAGAAGTTGAAGCTTCACAATGTAAAATTGAAATGCCTTGAAGTTTTACAACTATCTTTAACAAACTTTATTAGTATTAGTGCTTTGATTTTCAAGAAGATTTAAATTGTCTCTTCCTTTAGTGGATCCTTCAAATGTGTTTTATAAATCTTTATTTTCATGGTTCAAAATGTCACAATGATTACACTTGTATCACTCTAAGAGTTTCCACTTCTTCTATAAGGTTTGATTTTCAATTTCAAGGAAGGAGATGGTTTCTTTCAAATTTGATACAAATGGTTTCAACTTACTTGTTTCTTTATTTAACTTCTTGCAAATATGAAATAATTCATGATAAGAAAACTAAAATACCTCATGGACTTATTGGTTTATCAATTATACATGTATTGGCTTTTTCTTCCGAGGAATCCCTATCAATTCCGTCCCAGGAAATGTAAACTTTCTTTTCTTCCTTTTGAGGTTTATTTGCGTTTTTCATATTTTGCTGTTCCTTTTAATTTTGGGGGCATTTTGGTCTTTTATGCCCTTTTCCCACATTGAAAGCATATGGGAGTGAATGTTGATTTTCTTTTGATTTTGCTTTTTCCTTCTTGTTATCTTTCACGCTTCATGTATTTCTTGATGTTTTTCACCATTAGAGACATTTCTTCGTCGGTGTTAGAGTCCTTCTCTTCGTTAATCTTGAAAGCCATATTATTATTCTTCTTGTCTCCTTCTTCATCATCAACAAATCTTTTTAGCTTTATCTCACGTTCTTGCAATTTATCAAAAAGAGTTTCCAAGTTCATGGTTGATAAATACCTAGATTCATAAATCGCAATGACTATTGGTTGCTACCTGCAGTTTAGGTATCTAAGGACTTTTACAACCAAGTCATCATTTTGAAACATTTTTCTAAGAGTTCTTATGTCACTCATGATATGAGATATAATCACTTTTGGATGTCATAAATGTTCTCTTGAGGTTTCATTATGAAGAGTTCATACTCATAGATTAATGTGTTCAATATCGACCTTTTTACCTCGGTAGTACCTTCATAGGTAACTTGGAGGGTATCCCACATTTCTTTTTCAATTTCACAGTAAAAAAACATGCAAGAACCCATCAAGACCAAGTATAGTAGTGATGATTGTGTTGTGTTGAAGCGGTAAAGCGGCAAGCAAAAAGTAATAGGTATTATTTATTACCAGGTGATATAGGTTATATCGTATCGTAGTCGACAGAGATTGGTGAGAAAAACAGCCATTCGACTATCTCGCGTTCTAAGTTTCATGATTGGGTGCGGAAAAGTAAATGCATGAAAAGTAAATAAAAGCAAATAAACAATCTCAATAGTCTAAGAGAAATAGTTATGGAATTGCATTTCTTTCTACCCGTCGAATACTTAAATCGGAAGATCTTATCGTAACACACTCACAATACGCATCAAAATCACCAGGTATCAATCGAGACGCCACATCAGTGTCCATTTCTGCAACACCGACGAAAGCTCAACCGTACTATTCACATCAGTGATGTCTCAACCGACACAAACAACACAGAGGCATTAAATTCGATACCCATTACGATTATTAGCCCTGAATCCATTTCTGAAATCTAGAAACTAACAGTTATCATTCCTAATCAAGATCTACGGTCTCCATTTCTGCAACAACACAAATCCAGAGCATTTAAGCAAAAAGATCAAGAACAACAACAATGATGATTTGTAAAGCGAATATATAAACAATCCCAAGATCGACAAATGTACATACAATAAGAGTAGAAATATACATACAAAACTCACCATTGGAATGAAACATAGGGAAGAAAGAAGATGAACCAGAAACTCTCACCATGTCAAGGCAATCGAGACAAATCCATAGTCAATCCATATGATGTAGCATCCAATGGTGTTTCTTAAGCCTCTAAACTATCAAAAATGGACCAGAGCCAATCCAAGGGGGAAATGGATGATAAAAACCTAAAAAATTCTGTTCTGAACTATTTATACAAAAACTGAATTTCGCAGCGGGCGCAGCACGCCCTACTTCGACGCGACGCGCCCTTTATAAATTTACCAAACCGTCCTAGCGCGCGATGTGCCCTCAGTTCTGCCAAAATTATTTTCTTTTGCTCCTACAGCGCGCGACGCGCCCTAACTCGGCGCGACGCGCCCTACACCAGAACATCAACTTTTATTTCCAATGTGTTCGCAGTCGTGTCTTCGACACTTTATTCCTCGAGGCTCCGAAAACGCAACAAAACCTACAACAATACAACAAAACTATCAAACGGTACATATTTACATGAAAACGTAATAAAACACAAACGATACAAATATACACAAAACGGGGAATTATTCAAACGGTATTAACAAAAAGTATCGATAAGTGCCACTATTTACATACACAAAATAACTACATTTTGGCACTTATCTTGTTGTTCTATGTGATTTGTTGTTATCTCTTGGCAATGTATGATTTAGGTTTGTTTGACATATTGAATAGGATCAAGTTTATTTATTTGGAGATTTAAATTTGAATCAAAACAAATCAAATATTTTTGGAGGATTTTTGGAAAAATAAATCAAAACTAAATCATCTATAAATTTGGATGTGATCAAATCTTATGCTCATTTGAGAAAAGTCCAGATTTCGTTGCTATTTAAGGAGACTCAAATCTAACATTTGAAGATGTGCAAGTATTGAAGAATCTTTGTGCTAGGATTTATATTTTGAGTCTTTTGTTTATGTTATTGTTTGTTCACCACTCTAGCGCCTGCATTCACATCTGAAGGCATAGAGTTTGGTTTGTTATTTGAGTTGTAATCACCAAGGTTAGTGATTGAGAAAAAAAAAGTGATAGGGTTTCTCATATTTATGGGAGTCCTAAATAGAAAGACACAGGAAATATTAGGAAGAGACATTGAACAAGAGTTATTCATCTAAGACTAATTTTACTAATACTATTGAGAAGTGGATTTCCTTTCTTGAGTTGGAAGCCCCCCAAACTTAGGTGAGGTTGTATCGAACTGGGTTATCAATTCTCTTGTGCTCTTTATTATTTTATGTTTGATCATCTCGTTTTCTATTATTTGTTAAATTCTGGTTTAGGATGTTGAACATTTTGGCTGAGACATATGGTCCAACATTCGTCCCCATAGAACAAAATTTCATATGTTTTTTCTTTCAAACCATGTTGCACATTTTCTTTCTCATATTTATTCCAATCGTATTTATTTTCTTTATTCACAAGAACACCGTTAACTTCATGTGTTGGAAAAAATGAACCGTCTTTCATAACCTTCCAAATAAAAGTTAAACTTTGGTGGTTTGTTTAGTGAATAACCTGAATTTAATTCCTTCCTCATGGGACAATTAGACTTTAATAGGAGTTAGACTTTGATCCTACTTATTGAACAAGTGACTCCAAGAACAAGAGAGGACTTATGTGAATTCCATTTATTCTCGTATGAAGTCCATTTAACAGTGTCGCTAATGGTGAAGAACTTCAAGAAATTCCTAAAGTGTAAAAGACAACAAGAAGAAAAAAGCAAAAGAAAATAAGGGATGTTGTCTGGGGCTGTGATGGTTCAAAGAGCCCCGGACCCGGCAGATACAACTTTTTCTTCTTATGAAAATGTTGGTATTTTTTTAAGGATGATTTCATTCTGTTTGTCAGTGACTTTCACATGTATTCAATTTTAGCCAAGACTATTACTTCCTCTTTTTTAACGCTAATTTCGAAGAAAGAAAACCCATTGGATTTATACGATTATCGTCCAATCTGTTTGGTGAGATGTTTATATAAAATCATTGCAAAGTTGTTGGCTGCAAGGCTCAAAACGGTTCTAAATGACATACTGAATGTCAATCTGCTTTTGTTCTGGGTAGACAACTTCTTGATGGTGTTCTTGTTGCAAATGAGTTGGTGGATTATGTCACTAAGGAGAAAAAAGATTGCCTCCTTTTCAAAGTCAACTTTGAAAAGGCGTATGATAAAGTCTATCGGGGGTTTCTGAAGTATATGATGGGAAGGATGGGTTTCGGTGCCTTATGGATGAGGTGGATGGAGGCGGTGGTGTTCAAAAGCTACATGTCGGTTTTAGTGAACGAAAGTCCAACAAAAGAGTTTGTGTAGGAAGGGGTTTAAGACAAGGAGACCTTTTTTCTCCTTTTCTGTTTGTGTTGGTTTCTTAGGGTTTGGCGGGGTTGGTTAGAAAAGCATCGAAAATTGGAGACTTTAGGGTTATTAGCATCAAGGGGAATGTAACTTGGAAATCCTTCAATCCACAGACGATAATTTCTTGGCGGGGGGAGCTAGTTGGAAACAAGTTTGGACCTTGAAAGTGGTTTTTAGGGCTTTCGAATTGGTGTCAGATCTTGGAGTAAATTATCACAAGAGTAAACTGATAGGTATCAATATTAACGATAATTTCTTGAGGGCGACAACTAACTTTCTAGGTTGTAGAATCGAGAGTAAATGTTTCTCTTTTCTTGGGATCCCGATTGGATCAAATCCTATGAGGATTTCGTTTTGGCAACCATTAATTGGGAGGTTAAAGAAGAGACTTACAAGTTGGAAAATGGTGATTCTTAAGTCTCGGAGGGAGAATCACTTTATTGAGATCGGTATTAAGCAGTTTGCATATTTTCTTTATGTCTTTTTACAGGGCCCCAGTTCAAATTTGCAGAGAGATAACTAGGATACAAAGTCGATTCTTATGGGAAGAAAGTGAAGCGAAAAAGAGGATAAACTGGGTGAGGTGGGACATTGTTTGTCTTCCTCTTGAAAAGGGTGGTTTAGGTTTGAAGTTGGTGGAGGAATTTAATGTGGCACTTTTGTCGAAATGGAAATGGAGGATTTTCCAAGAAAGCGATTCTTTATGGAAGAAGATGTTATCACCTAGATACGGGAAGTTCTTCCTTCAGATTTTATTCGAGTATCTGATATTTTCATACATATTAGCTTCTACCTGGTGGAAAGACATCTTATCTTTGGAAAAAAATACATAAAGAGGGAGATTTTGATAAAAGGTGTAAATTCGTTTTAGGAAATGGGAAGTCGATTTTATTTTGGCAGATTATATGGTTCAGAGGTGTCAACTTTAGAACCACTTTTCCGGATCTTTATTCTTCATTGGAGTTAAAGGAAGAGGTGGTGGAGGTGGTGGGGGAATGGGAATGGGTTAATAATTGTTTGATTTAGAATAATTTGGGAGTTCAAGCAGAGAAGATTTTGGAGAGTTGGAATACGTTACAAGTTTTAAAGTATTCTTTATGTCACGAGGTTCCGGATTGTGAGAAGGAATATATGGTGATATGGAAACCAAAGGTTGAGGAAGGTTTTTTGGTTAGATCTTGTTATGAGGTCCTAACGGTAAATCATTTGAAGTCGGTTTTTATTATCGAATTGGAGAAAGCAACGAGGCTGATTTGGAAGATGAAAATTTCTTATAGATTCAAAGTTTTTTCTTGGAGATCTGTGTTGAAAAAACTTCCTACAAAATACCTTCTTTTTGTAAGAGGTGTTTTTTTCTTCTCCTTCTGATCATTGTAGTGTTTTCTGTAAGGAAAATATGGAATCGTTAAAACACATTTTTTTCTTGTGTCTTTGCTAAGGAGATTTGGAGGTTGATATTGGTTTGGTGTGGGGTGGTTTTGGGAGAGGAACCCGGTTTTTTGAGGAGTTTTCTTTTAGCTTTGGATAGTTTTAGAAGAAGGAAAGTGAAGAAGGGTTGTGAAGGTTTAATTTGGATTTCGGTTTGTTGGGGCATTTGGAAGAATAGAAATGAGGCAGTGTTTAGAAATGACAAATGGAGCGTGTCGGATACGATTTGGTGCATTAAGGTGCTAGTTTGGAAGTGGTCTTTCTTCGATGAAATTACGTAATCAAATGTAATTTCTTTGAGTCTTGTCAATTGTCATTGCAATACTTAAGCTAGGTCTCATTTGATATGTAATTTCTCTTTGTTCCGAGTTTCCTCCTCGATTTTGTAATGAGGTTTTGAATACTCCTAATACTCTCATTAATATATTCCTTGTTAGAAAAAATTCAAGAATCTTATATTACAAGAATATTTGTTTGAAATGTTGCAGAATTTCCCTATGAGATATATCATCTAGTGGCTATGGTTAACCACTTAATTCATAACAACAATTAGAGAATTTCTAGCTCTATTACTTAAATATATTCTAACTTGAATAAATTGTTGAGCAGGTTCTTTTTCTATGTTTGAATGCTTTGATCATCTTTCAGGAATCTTATTTTTAAAAATGCTTAATTATTTTACAAACATAATAGTTCCAATGTATCATGGGCTAAAATTATTTGCCTTGTGACACAAGCTATCCAATCCAACAGAAAGGGTGATTCCGAGTTTTATCTTATTATTGAGTCCATTCGTAGTTTATTGCTTTCCTTTCCAAACTTTGAGGTAAAGTTTGTCAAACGTCAAGCGTATTTGGTTGCTCACTCTCTTGCGAGAGCGGCCAATTCTTGGGCTCGACGTAGTATGTTAGTTTCGATTCCTCATTGTATTGAACACCTTTTGATTAATGAATTACATTGAGTTTGTTGTGATAAAAAAAACTATTTGCCACCCTAACATATAAAAATATTATATGGTTTTAACTTCACAAATGTTTGTATTATGTCTCATATCTATAAAAGAAAAAAACTAACGTCATGGTAGGTTAGCACATTTAAGGCTTGCTTTTAACTCTGATCATGTGTGGAGTGTGGAGATCAATCCACATAATATTAACTATACTTTTATTAAAAACAAATTGGGGCAACAAGAATATATAGATTTTGCTAATTATTTCTTATACGGTGTATTTGTTTCTGTCACTTTATTTTAACCTTTTTTTAACCAAATATCATTAAACAAAAAGAAAATCAATTACACAAGGGGGACCAAACCAAAACTCCTTAGATGATAAGTCTAATCCTAGAGGTACCCTGCTTGTCTAACAAGTAATCACAAATAATATCATTATGAACATGATTAAACCAGGATGTAGTTTTGGATTTTAAACCTATGCTAGCCAAGATATCTGCATAAAAATTGGCTTCCTGAAAGTTGTGAATGATCCTGAAATCAATATGAAGCGTGTATTCCCAACAACGAAGCCAATGAGACCGAAGATCTCAAGGCACCAAAGCATGGTTTTTGAAAGAATTGACCACAAATCTACAATTCATTTCTATCCAAAACTGCTTGTAATTGTTTTTCTTTGTCGTTTCTAAAACCATAATTGCAGCAATAAGCTTGGCAGACTCCGTATTGTTATTTAACCTAACAATAATGTATTTTACAAGTTATGTTTTTAATATGGCAACTATTTTTATTATTGGTGTGGTGAAAAACTAATAATTGAGGTTCCATGTGTGCATGTAATTATGAATTCTACTTTTATAATAATAAAAGAAGAGGATGGATATATTTGAGTAAGTATTGAAGACTTACTCCAAATTTTAACCATTAATTATCATTAATCTAACGACTTTAATTAATTTTTAATATAGAAAAATATTTTCAAAAATAATTAGATTAAATGGTCAATTAAAACCGTTAGATTAATGAAAATCAATGGTTAAAATTTGAAGTAAGTCTTCTACACTTACTCTTGGATTAAATATTTTCCTCCTCATAAAAGAATTAAACAAAATAATTATGAGTATCATGAAGGAATAAAAATATTTTGTACACTCAATCTTACACCAAATACATACACCATATACACTGTTCACCGTATTTATACGGTGAATAGTATTTTTTATTTTAAAAAAAATTATTTTTAAAATTTATTTTATAACACAAAGGAATTCTTCATAGCAAACATTAGAACCTTAAAATCTTATTAGATCTGGAGTCCTTTTTTATTAATTTATGATAAATAATGTATAACAAGTGTCATCAGCTCTCAAACTCTCAAAGTAATAAAATAATATAAAATAATATGCACACACTTAAAAAGTTTTTACAAACTTCATGTTTTTCATAATGTTTATAAAATTCATTTCTAGCATTATGCTAATCAATTAGGAAGGAAAAAAAAAACATATGTTTAATCAATTATGGAACAAACTCACCCCTTATCGATTATAAACCTTTTTAATCGATAATACATTGATAATACTCTGAACTTAATTATTTTATTTTCAAAATAATTAATCTAATCGATTAGCATCACAAGCTAACCGATGAGCAAAAACGGACCCACATTATGAATGGTGTGGGCTGATGCCCCCAGTATATTTATATTATTAACTTGTTATATATGTTGATATAATTAGTTAATTGTTAATTAACTATATTTACTGAAAGAAGCTTTCATCATAAACGATATACTATCATTGCTTCTTTCATCAATTTGATTTTATTCTAGTTGATTTAGAGTCTATTTGCTTTTATGTTTCCAGTAGCCTAGACGTACGTTTTTTCAACACTCTAATTTGGAGCTTCAGATTTTTCACATGATTTTCACGTCAAAAATGTCTTGGGACGCGAGAAATGGTTTACAAACGCTGTTCCAAACACATGCTGTCGCATTATATGATAATAATGTGATAATATTATTATATTATTATATGGTGCAAATTTAAAATCAAGAAATTGGACTTTTAATAAAATTTGTAACAATAAGAAAACATATCATATATTATATTAGAATGATCTATAATACTATTAATAACAATTATAATTATTGATAATTAATTTTACAAATATTATGAAAAATTAAATGTAAAATTATATAAGAGGATATTAATAATGTACTAATATATAATATTTTATTGGTATTAAAGAAAATAAAATTATTTAATTTTAATTAAATCAAATAAATTGTAAGAAAATAAATATTACTTATATAAATAATATAAAGTGGAGTTGGAATAAATTTATATATATTATCCCGTTATAAAAGTTTTTGGGTAAGTCAGTGCTGCTGAGAGAGCAACTCTGAATCATTTTTCTTTTCTTGTCCAAATCTTTCTCCTATTTAAAGGAGAGCGTTCACTTCTCAACTAAAAAAATTTAATATTATATCCTTCTTTCTTATTTACTGCATTTTAGAATATGTTTTAACATTTTACATTATTGTAGCAATGAAAGAACAGAAAAGTAATAATTTTGTAGTTGTTGTTTGAATTAAATTGGGGGAGATGTATCAACTACGATCATTTTTAAAATAAGAAATTAGAGAAATAAAGATTTATCATTAATTATTAAATTAATTAAAAGAGAGAAATTAATATTCACATTAACATTTTAATAAATAATTTTTATTTAATCTATTAGTAGATATTTGTCCTCTCATATCTCATTTTAAAAATGCTCTTGTTTCTTTACATTATACTCCAATTGTAAATAAGAGTTTCCTTCTCTTTGTAAAATAAATATTTCTATAAAAGTTGTGAATTTTTTTGGTTACAAATAGGAAAACATAAAAAAGTTGAATTGAAAAGAAGTAAAATCTCGACTTAAGAAGAATATATTTTAATCTTAATATTGTATGAAAAAAGTCATAGAGAAATGCTAGCAACACTCTCTTTTTAACACTCTCTCTAACACTCATTTTTCTATTGATTCAAACATGTGTGGGTCTTACCATTTTATGTGGGATCCATTTTCAAAATGAGGGACCTTCACATGTTTTAACCAATAAAAAAAATAAGTGTTGGAGAATGTTGCTAGCACTCCTCTTACTAGATAAGTTTAAATAACAAATTTTGATATTAAAATAATATATCTTCGTGATAAAATATAAATTTTCTATTATTGATGTTTTTAGGTATGAAATATAAAATTTGATGATTGTCTTTTTTTTTTTTTTTTTACGTTATATTGATTTGAATTTGTTAAGAAAAAATAAAAATAGAAACTCCACTAATAAAATTAGAATTTTTTAATTATACTAGTAAAATATAAAAAAAAATCAATTTACTATTTTATTTTGTTGTCTTTTTATAATATCTTAAAATTTATTGAAATAAACTTATAAAGAGCTCCTATTAAAAAACATAAAATTTTAAATTAAAATATTTTTAATTATTTATCTAAAAACACTTTTATTTTAATATTGAACAAATTACATAAATTTGTTTGTCATTTTCAAAAAATTCCATATCAAAAAATTCTTAAATTTATTTCATCCCATTAATTTTCTTTTAAAACCGCCCCTACAATAAATAATAGATAATAACAGCTATAAATTAAAAATCCCAAAAAATTACGCCTCTTTATTGTTCCAACATTCCTTGTTTTTTTTCAGTTAAAAAACACTTCAAGAGTACATTATTTTTTGTTACTACCATTTGTCGTTTTATTGTTCCAACCCTATTCCCTTCAAATATTTGACCGTTACTTCATTTCAACGTCTCTCCTCATTCCCTTCTCTCTGATCAAACCTTCATCAATTTTCCACTCTCTATCTTCAGGTAAGTACAGTTCTAAGGTTCAGTTCACTGTTCATCTCAATCAAATCAAACCATAGTACCTTTTCTCTTCCAATTCGCTACAATGTTAATATTGATTATCTTTCTTTTCATTGTTTTTGCTTTTAATTATTCTTTTTTCGACAACCCTTACTTGAAAATTAAGAAAAGAATCAAACTTTATTCACTTGGATGATAATACATTATGATTTTTTAATTTTAGGGTTTAGGGTTAATGTTCCATTTTTAGAATTTTTCCTTAATTTTTATTTATATTAAGATTTCTTTGTTTTTATGCAGATAACAGATTTGTGGAGATTTATTTATAAAAGTGAGTTATTTGATTTTCATTTCAAATGCGAAGGTGAGATTGGATATATTCATAGGGTTTGAATTTGGATTTGAATTTGAAGTGAAGTGAGAAATGGGATGTTCTCAATCAAAGCTGGATGATGAAGAAGCGGTTCAGATTTGTAAAGATAGAAAGAGATTCATAAAGGAGGCTGTTGAGCATAGAACTCAGTTTGCGAATGGACATGTCGCGTATATTAGGTCTCTCGAAAGGGTATCTGCTGCTTTGCTGGAGTATTTTGAAGGAGATGAAGGACTAAAGTTCTCGCTGGATTCGATCGTGACGCCGCCTGTGAAGAACGAAGCTACTCCGGAAACAATTGAGGTTGGATCGAGTACTACAGCTTTGAAAGTGAGTTACTCGAGGTCGAGTGGTAATCCAGTGATTTCGGTTGAAGAAAAGCCTCCGTCGCAGGAAATGGGTCGTGTTGAGGTGTATTCTCCTCCGAGGTACCAATATGGGAATGATGGTTATTTTGGTATGCAAGCCTCGTCTATGAATGCGTCGATTTTCGCTTATTCTCCGAATAACAGACCCGTTGCTATCCCTCCGACTTCACCACCACGGTCTTCTTCTCAGTGGGATTCCTTTTGGAATCCGTTTATGTCGTTGGACTATTACGGTTACCCTAATGGATGTAGCCTTGACGAGATTGTTATGGATGCTGAGAATCGAGAACTGAGGCAAGTTCGGGAAGAAGAAGGAATACCGGACCTGGAACATGAAGAAGAGGATACTAAAAAAGAGGGTTTTGTCGTTAAGAGAAATGTAGCAGAAGAAAGGAACGAAATCGATGTGAATTCCTCAAAAGAAGCCGTAGTTAAAGATGTCGATGAACATAAGGAAGAGAAAAAGGAGGGAACAGATGCTAAAACTGAAACTGCTCAAGTCAATGGTGGCGAGTGTTTTCAAGTATCAAAATCTCAAACTTCGGGTCATATGGAATCTAGCCATCAAGAAATTGCAATTGATAATCAAGAAGCTAACGAAGAAACACCTGGTTTTACAGTTTATGTAAACCGAAGACCGGCGAATATGGCAGAAGTGATCAAGGATCTTGAAGCTCAATTCACAGTTGTATGTAATGCAGCCAATGATGTCTCGGTACTGTTAGAGGCTAAGAAAGTTCAGCACTTATCCACTTCTAATGAACTGTCAGGTTTGGTGAAAGTGTATACTGAATTGTATATCGAAATAATCTTGCATTTGTAGATCATTTTTGTTTAACTCTATATCTATTTGTAAGTTTTCAGGAACATAGATTTAAATTATGATTCTTTTGCAGCATCAAGATTGTTGAATCCAGTAGCTCTTTTTCGCTCAGCTTCTTCTAGCTCGTCTCCGTCAAAAAGTATAATGAATTTTTCAAACTCTAGGGATGAAGCTTATGAAGACATCAATGATCCTCCGTCAGGGGAAGGTGGCATGTTGTCTGCCAGTCATCAATCAACGTTAGACCGGTTATATACATGGGAGAAGAAGCTCTACGAGGAAGTTAGGGTATAGAATTAAAATCACAATAATATTGTGCTTATGGTTTATACAATATTGATAATAGGAATCTTAATGCTATGGCTACTTTCTTCTTTAACAGTCCGGAACACGGTTTCGCCTTGCGTATGAGAAGAAATGTCTGCAACTGAAGAACCATGATATAAAAGGGGAGGAGCCTTCTTCTGTGGATAAAACAAGATTAGCTATTAGAGATCTACGCACTCAGATAACAGTTTCAATACACTCAGTTGAAGCTATTTCCCGGAGAATCGAAACCTTAAGGGATGAAGAGTTGCATCCCCAGCTTCTTAAAATGTTGCAAGGGTATGTAAATTACACATTCATTTTGTGATTGTTATGCTTCATGTTATGATCCACGTGTATCCGTAATGTATCTTACGATTGAAAATACAAACTACAGGCTAGCAAAGATGTGGAAAGTGATGGCAGAATGTCATCAAACACAGAAGCAAACCATGGAAGAAGTCAACATTATTCTAG
The DNA here is from genome assembly GCF_029867415.1 of Vicia villosa. Lineage (NCBI taxonomy): Eukaryota > Viridiplantae > Streptophyta > Magnoliopsida > Fabales > Fabaceae > Vicia > Vicia villosa. The sequence continues at coordinate 12,444,471 of NC_081180.1, read as the reverse complement.
ACGGCATTGCTGCCCGAAAACATTCCTCCATGTCAATAACCGATCCACTGAAACTTGCACTCTCAGCCTCCATTCTTGAAACCGAGTTGAGGAACTGGCGAAACACTTTCGAGTCATGGATTTCCTCTCAGAGATCATACATTCATGCAATAACCGGCTGGCTTCTCCGATGCATGAGATGCGAACCCGATGCATCAAAATTAATATCCTCTCCTAGAAGGTCTAGCTGCAGTCATCCTTTGTTTGGACTTTGTGTTCAGTGGTCAAGACGTCTAGACGCCATACAAGAAACAGCGGTGCTTGAGGGTCTAGACTTGTTCGCAGCTGGATTAGGTTCCTTCTATTCTCAACAACTAAAAGAAGATTCTGCTCAAAATGTGATAGTTGGATCGAATGGAAATATGGAAATAGTGGAAGTTGGTAAGAAGGAAAAAGAAGAAGTGGTGGAGGTTGCGGTTAAGGTACTTTGCGGTGGAATGTCGAGTGCGATGAGCTCAATGGCAGAGTTTGCTATTGATTATGCTAAGGGATACAATGATCTTGTTAAACAATGGGAGAATGGAAAGTTGCAGGAAAATTGTGAGCCTGTGAGCCTGCAACCTGCAAAATGAATAATTTTTACTATTTTTTAAGCTAGTTTAGTAATGGTGTTAGTGAATGTAATTTATTTAAGGGTAGGTTTAGATGGAGGAAAATGAATGGGAGTGGAAGATATTGTGCTATCTTTTTCTTAGTAGGTTTTACTTAATTTTTTCATTTTTTATAATGAGAGAAGGAAACGAGGAATTTTCAGTAATTTTCAATTGGTTCAAATTTGGAGGATCTCAAATATTCAGACAAAAGAAGGAAGTTCTATTGCATTTTCTTTTTGATTTTTTTTCTCTTTTTCTGATTTTTGTTATATCCGTTATTAAATTATTGAATAATAGACTTGCAGGATAATTTATAAATTTGTCACTTTTATAATATTGATATTTTCAAAACTATCTTTACAAAGTTTCATAAATTTAACTTTTAAAATTTGACCTTTTTTTTCCAGATATTTCCGAGATGGAAATAAGATGTTTTATTCCTCGATGAAATATTAGAGTATCGTTCAAGTTTTTAATATATGAGCATTTTCTATTCATTTGTTTAGTCATTCTGAGAGTGATGAATCTCCCGTATTTAGGGTATTTAGGGTGAGAGTATCTTCTGGTTCGAACTCTTCCTCCCTTTGTCAATGATCACCTTACCTGTGAGGGATTCTTCGGTGGAGGGAGCTTCTGTAATACCGTTCTAATCCACAAGGAATATTCGCATTATAATACGGATTTAATTCAAAACAAATCACCAACAAGGGTGTCACATCGTCATAAAAACTTCACAACTTGTTCCGTAACACGGGTTCTCAAAATTTATTTAAAACTATAGAAAAGCTTTCGATAAACCTCCTATAGTAACCAGCCAATTCCAAAAAGCTTCTAATTTCGGTAACTGATTTCGGAGTTTCCCACTGCAACACTGCATCTACTTTGGATGGATCCACAACAATGCCACTACCTGAAATGACATGTTCTGGAAAACTAAATCTTTCCAACCAAAACTCACATTTGGACAACTTTGCATATAACTTTTTCACTTTCAAAATCTGCAATACCGCTCTCAAATGCTCTACATGATCTTCCTCCGACTTAGAGTAAATCAGAATGTCATAACAAACACCACCACAAATTGATCCAAATAAGTATGAAAGATATGATTCATATATTCCATGACTACTCCCGGCGCGTTAGTAACACTGAAAGGCATCACTGAATACTCATAATGTCCGTAACGAGTTCTGAAAGTCGTCTTCTGAATATCTTTTTCTTTCACTCTAATCTGGTGATAACCCGACCTCAAGTCAATCTTGTTAAACACACGAGCATCGACCAATTAATCCATCAAGTCATCTATTTTTGGAAGCGGATACTTGTTCTTAATCGTTACTTTATTTAACTGTCTATAATCAACACACAACCTCATACTTCCATCTTTCTTCTTCACTAGCAACACCGGAGCTCCCCACGGTGATACACCTGGCCTCACAAACTTCTTTTCAAGTAACTCTTCAAGTTGCTTCTTCAATTATATTAACTCAGATGCTCACATCCTGTATGGTGCCATGGAAACAGGTCCGGTACCAGGGACAAGATCAATAGCAAATTCAACTCCCCTTTCTGGCACTACATCGGGAAAAACTTCAGGAAATTCACGTACCACTTGTAACTCCTCAATTGCAGCTTGATTCTCAAGAGATAATGACGCCATCAACAAAAATATCTAAGCTTCTTCCTGCATCAATTTTTGCAATTGTCTAGCAGTCCACAAACCAGTTTCCCCCTCCTCCGCAAGAGTAGAAAACCACACATACATGTTATAGCAATTCATACCTAAGATCACATCCAATTCACTTAGTGGAAAACAAATCAAATCAACAACAAAGTCTCTGTCAAAGATCGACAAGGGACACTTCAAACACACTAGATAAGTAGTCACCGATCCCTTAGCTGCAGTATCGACGATCATCTCTCCATTCATAGAAGACAACAAAAGACCCAACTTTTCCGCATAATCAGCAGCAGTAAAACAATGAGTAGCACCAGTGTCAATAATAGTAATTAAAGAAGTATTATTAATGAAACATGTACCTCTGATTAGTCTGTCCTCTGCAGTCTCAATCCCTGCTAAAGCGAAAACCTTTCCACCAGCTTGTGCCTTCTTCCGTTTCTGAAACTAACTACTAATATGACCCTCTTCATCACAGTTGAAACCTATAACCTCTTTATGCCTACAATCTGTGATGGTATGCCCAGCTTTACCACAACGAAAACACCTCTTTACTTCTGTAGAACATGCATTACTTTTGTGACCTGGTTTCCGACATTTGAAACACACAACACCAGCAGAAGCGTTTCCCTCACTAGTCCTCTGATCCTCAACAACTTTCTATTTACCTTTACCAGTGTTGGAGCGGTATATCGGCAAGCAACAAAAGTTTTGGAAATATTTATCCGGGATTTATCGTGTCCACAGAGATTGGTGAAAAGAACTGTCGTTCGACTATCTCGCGTTCTAAGTTTCATGATTTGGGTGCGGAAAGGTAAATGCGGGAAAAGTAAATAAAAGCAGATAAACAATCTCAATAGCCTAAGAGAAAGAGTTGTGGAATTGTATTTTGTTCTACCTGTCGAATACTTAAATCTGAAGATCTATCGCTCGACACTCACAATACGCATCAACATCACCGGGCATCACTCGAGATGCCACATCGGTGTCCATGTCTGCAACACCGACGAAAGCTCAACCATACTATTCATATCAGCGATTTCTCCACCGACACAAACAACACGAAGGCATTATACTCGATACCCACTACGATTGTTAGTCCTAAATCCATGTCTGCAACCCAGAAACTAACAGTTATCATTCCTAATCAAGATCTATGGTGTCCATGTCTGCAACAACACAAATCCAGAGCATTTAAGCAAAAAGATCAAGAACAACAACAATGATGATTTGTAAAGCGAATATATAAACGATCCTAAGATCCACAAATATACATACAATAAGAATAGAAACATACATACAACACCCACCATTGGAATGAAACAAAGGGAAGAGAGAAGATGAACCGGAAAGATCTCACCGGTACAATGAAATCGAGACAGATCCATGATCAATCCACATGACGTCACACCCATTGGTTTTTCCTAAACCTCTAAACTACCAAGAAAGGATCAGAGCTCAACTTGTCAAGAAGAGGTGATAAAAAACCTAGAAAAATCTGTTTAAAACTATTTATACAAACTGATTTACGCACAGCACGCGACGCGCTGGATGCAGCGCGCGTAGCGCGCTCTCACTTATGTACCAAACCGCCCTAACGCGCGAAGCGCCCTAAAATCCGTGCGACGTGCCAAAACTTCTGCCAGCTTATGTTCTTCAAACTCAAAGAGGGCGCGAAGCGCCCTGCACCAGAACAGCATAATTATTTCCTCTTGCTCTCGCAGCCGTGTCTTCGACACTTTATTCCTCAAGGCTCCGAAAACGCAAGAATACCTACAAAAGTACAACAAAACTATCAAACGGTATAAAAGTGTATGAAAATACAAGTATTCGCAAAGTAAACCTAATTACACAAAAACGGGGGATTATTCCAACGGTATTAACAAAAAGCATCGATAAGTGCCACTATTTACATACAGAAAATAACTACAATTTGGCACTTAAAAACTCTCCCCAACTAGAATTTGTTTGTCCTCACACAAGGCCAAACACTCAAATCGCAAAGGTAAAAATCCAAAGAATCAAGAATCAACAAGGTTTAGAAAAAAGAAACAATTGTACGGTTCAAACAAAAACGTACGAACAAAGTAAATACTTACCACAATCCTACAAAGAAAACATGAAAACGAAATGAATCCTAAGTACAAAAAACATACAAAACATTCTAAACAACAACAAGCTCAATAATGAATCACGCCTAGCAAAAACTCATCGGTAGATGAAAAACACCGAAAGGTGAGGACTTTAAACACTCATCCAACAATCTTGCAAACAAAAGACAAAATTATGCATTCATCTAAAAATAGTATTGAAAATGCAACGGCACGAATCACAAGGGCTTTCAAGGTTCTAATGTGGTTCGGTTAACAAACAAGTGATAAGTCCTAAAGCTAATCGAAACAAAAACTTGCCTAAACCTAAGGGAGTAATTACTTCCATAAAGTTTCAAACAAAGGAATTTCAATGAAACTCTCTTCTTCATCACAAGTTTCACACCAAACACAAAACTTATTAACACAAATCTTATTCCAAACTCTTTTTGTTCTTTTCTTTTTCAAACTTTTCTCTTTTTTCTTTCTTTTTCTTTTCTTTCTTTCTCACTTTTTTTTTCTTTTTCTTTTCTTTCCACTACCTCATATCAATCACAATATAAATGGGCAAACATCCTCTCCCCAACTTGAATTTAACCATAATATCAAGTGAATACTCCCAACTTTCTAAGGCAAGGTAAAAATCCATCTAAACATCATAGGTGCGGGTCCAAGAAAACAAAGAATCAAACATCCATACACAAATGAAAACCAAACACTCATAGAGAAGCATTAAGCAAAAACAGTATGGAGATTGACAAAAAGGCTCAAAAGGGGTTACTAATGGTCACACACTCACAAGGTAAAATGACATTTGGCTATGGTAGTTGTGCTCAAAATCAAACAAGTTCCTTGATCACTTTCGTGCATTCACAAAATCAATACAGACGAAAGATTAAACATAATAATGTCCAGTCAAAACAAGAAATGTCGGTCACTCACATATATACACAATGGAAAGCCACCTCACATTTATGGTAAAAAGGGGAAACTAATTGTGATTCAAGTCATGAGCAAGTTATGCAAAAAGAATGAATAGTATGAAAATTGTACAAATGAAATGTCTCCTAAACATGCTATGATATAGAAAGCGATAAACGAGTACCTTATTATGTACAAAGTCAATCAATCATTACCGCACAACCGGCTTGTTGAATCAATCAAAGTTGGAGAATTACCGAATGCGACCACAAGCGAACGAGCCAAAGTTTGAAACTAAACACAAACAAAACCATTGAAAAATAAAACTATAAAAACTATACTAGAAAGCCTTGGTGTAAGTGGAAAAAAGGTAAGCCAAGTGACCCGTTAAAAAGAGGTCACTGGCCAAAAGCAACACAGCGCGCGGCGCACGCTACACCAGAAAAATAGAACCAGTCTAAAAAGACCAGAATTTTGCAGTGAGCCACCACTTAACACCTACACAACTCAATTACAGAAAAACAGAAAAACAAAACCGTTGGGTTGCCTCCCAACAAGCGTTCATTTAACGTCGTTAGCTCGACGCCTTTATTGTTTCGCGAATGGTAAGAAACTTCCTCGCAATACGCCAATGCTTTCGCCTCAAACGCAACCTAAAGAAAACGTTCTGCCCAAACACTTAACAAACGAATCAAAAGCAAAAGTATATACAAGTCTGTGTAAAAACACCAAATTACAATTGAATGGTGGAATTGACTAAATAAAACGAAACAAGTATAACTATACAAGAAAATACAAGTATGAGTCTATACACAAAATATACGCTATGGACATATATACGAAACTTAAAACATAAAACCATCGCAATGCGATTAATCTCAACCAATCCCCGGCAACGGTGCCATTTTGTTGGAGCGGTATAGCGGCAAGCAACAAAAGTTTTGGAAATATTTATTCGAGATTTATCGTGTCCACAGAGATTGGTGAGAAGAACTGCCGTTCGACTATCTCGCGTTCTAAGTTTCATGATTTGGGTGCGGAAAGGTAAATGCGGGAAAAGTAAATAAAAGCAGATAAACAATCTCAATAGCCTAAGAGAAAGAGTTATGGAATTGTATTTTGTTCTACCCGTCGAATACTTAAATCTGAAGATCTATCGCTCGACACTCACAATACGCATCAATATCACCGGGCATCACTCGAGATGCCACATCGGTGTCCATGTCTGCAACACCGACGAAAGCTCAACCGTACTATTCACATCAGCGATTTCTCCACCGACACAAACAACACGGAGGCATTATACTCGATACCCACTATGATTGTTAGTCCTAAATCCATGTTTGCAACCCAGAAACTAACAGTTATCATTCCTAATCAAGATCTATGGTGTCCATGTCTGCAACAACACAAATCCAGAGCATTTAAGCAAAAAGATCAAGAACAACAACAATGGTGATTTGTAAAGCGAATATATAAACGATCCTAAGATCCACAAATATACATACAATAAGAGTAGAAACATACATACAACACCCACCATTGGAATGAAACAAAGGGAAGAGAGAAGATGAACCAGAAAGATCTCACCGGTACAATGAAATCGAGACAGATCCATGATCAATCCACATGACGTCGCACCCATTGGTGTTTCCTAAACCTCTAAACTACCAAGAAAGGATCAGAGCTCAACTTGTCAAGAAGAGGTGATAAAAAACCTAGAAAAATATGTTTAAAACTATTTATACAAACTGATTTACGCACAGCGTGCGACGCGCTGGATGCAGCGCGCGTAGCGCGCTCTCACTTATGTACCAAACTGCCCTAACGCGCGAAGCGCCCTAAAACCGCGCGACGCGCCCAAACTTCTTCCAGCTTATGTTCTTCAAACTCAAAGAGGGCGCGACGCGCCCTACAGCGCGCGAAGCGCCCTGCACCAGAACAACAGAATTATTTCCTCTTGCTCTCGCAGCCGTGTCTTCGTCACTTTATTCCTCAAGGCTCCGAAAACGCCAGAATACCTACAAAAGTACAACAAAACTATCAAACGGTATAAAAGTGTATGAAAATACAAGTATTCGCAAAGTAAACGTAATTACACAAAAACGGGGGATTATTCCAACGGTATTAACAAAAAGCATCGATAAGTGCCAATATTTACATACACAAAATAACTACAATTTGGCACTTAACAACCAGTTGGAGCATCATAAGGCTTATAACGGTTATATTGGTGCTTGCTCCTCTTCTCACTCAAAATCTTATAGTGAGCATTATTGTCCTCTTCATAGATTCTGCAACTATCTATCAAATCTGGAAAGTTGCAAATCTTTTGGTGTCCAATGGTGTTCTTGATCTCTGGGTGCAATCGATTTTCAAACTTGATACACTTTGAAAACTCATAAGTTGCCTCGCTATAGTGAGGATAAAACTTAGCCAGCTCCCCAAACTTCGCAATATACTCTGTAACTGACATATTTCCCTACTTCAGCTCGAGAAATTTAATCTCCTTCTTCCTATGAACATCCTCAGGGTAGTACTTTCTCAAAAATTCAATTCGAAAAACAGCCCAAGTGATAACTTCACCTGTAGTCTCCAACCTCTGACGAGTCTCTAGCCACCAACCATCAGCTTCAACCGTCAGCTTGTGAGTGCCATAACAAACCTTATGCGCTGGAGTGCATTCCATCATACGGAAAATTCTTTCTATTTCTTTCAGTCAAGCCAATGCTCCATCAGAATCATACTTGCCCTTGAAAGTAGGTGGATTCTCCCTCTAAAAGGTCGCCAAACTACGAGATCCATCATTTTCATCGGCATTCGGCTAATTCTGCAGAACCTGAGCCATCGCTTTTAAAGCAGCAGCAATCGCAACATCATTTCTTCCAACCATCTTCTGTTTCACACCACACAACAAATAACGATTAGCAACTAAATTGACAATACTCGATTGTCAAACGAAACAACTGACTCGATAACTTGGCCGGACGGACCGACCTGCTCTGATACCACTAATGTAACACCTTAATTTACCCCGTCGAATAATAATAAAAATCAAAGTATAAAAATCACCATTCAAAACAATTCATCTAAATCAGGATGTCACATTTTCTTCGTAATACAAACAATTGCTCATAACAATAACAGATACATAACACTTCCAAAATTAGGATGAAACGATAATCAACCAAATAGTTTTCAAAACATCATTTTATTAAACATCGAGAAATATTCATAATTCAATTAAAATAAACTAACAAACCAAATTGGTTCAACAACAAAAATCATCAACGTTAAACAAGTACTTCGAAAATCAAATAAAATTCAAGATAAATCAAAATAGCGTTCATCCCCCCGAGTGCTACGTATCAGAGCGAAAACACTGACTCGAACTAGTTGAAGGTAATTAGCCTTCATTCCTGATTACTTGCATGTTAACAACATAGGGGTAACATTCAAGCATAATTCACCATTTCATAACACATTGGCATCATTAAACAACTAATTCGTCATCACACCATCGTTATAAAATGGCAATGCAATTGACACTGTGAAAATGCATGTGGTACCAACAGGGCATAAGCCTTCTTCCCAATTTGCCAATTATTAGAGGCATCAACAAGGCATAAGCCTTCTTCTCAATTTTGTCAATCCAGGCCAACGTGTTTGCCAATCCAGGCCATCGTAAAAATGAAATGTATGCAACTCCATAATGCAACATCATAGAATGCAACAACATCAATGAGGAATAACCTCCATCTCAATCGCTAATAATTAGTGGCAGCAACAACATCATTATCATTGTAATAATCTACAATCTATAATTACATCGATTTGGTAACATCACCATACAACAACGTTCATACTTCGCAGCACCACAAAATACCAGAAAACACGAGTTTCAGAAAATATTTTCAATTTAATTTCATTAGATAGGAAATAATTTTAGCTTTTCGGAATTTCAAACGACGCGTCAAACGGACACCCGAGTCAAAAGTTACGAATTTTTGAAATTTTACAAAAGTGTTGTCAACTACAGGGTAACCGGTTACTCTACTGTAACCGTGACCAATTTATCCAAAATATGTCCCAGGTAACCATTTACCTCAGACCAAGTGACCGGTTACTTGGAGTTCTAGAGGCCAAAATTTCCAAATTTTCAATGAGGTAACCGGTTACCTCAAACCATGTAACCAGTTACTTTAGTGTTGCAGAGCCAAAATTCTGCAATTTTTCTGCTACGATCTTTTTCCCCAAAAAAACTCATCTTTTACATACCAAAAACTTAATATAAGACACAATTTTTCAAGTCTAATACCAGCATCATGTAATTGTTCATATCTATACACCAATTCCACCAATTTCACAGAAAATCACACATAAATCATAACATCATAAACGCATCCAAAAACTCAATTATAAACACAAACATGGATACAAATTATGGAACCTAATCTATTCCATAATCATCATCATACAAACCATTATAGATCAAGAACCCCACTCTTACCTTGAATTGAAGGTTTCTCTAAGCTTCCAATGGGATTGCCCTAGATCTTTGCTATTCTCTCTTTCTACGTTCTTCCAAAATTTGCAAATTCTAACTTTTTCCTAATATTTTTTTTATTATTCTCACTAATTTTTAATTCTTATAATGGGCTTAACCTCACACTCCCACTATTACTACTACTAACACCAAAATAGGCCCAAATGTTCAAATAATTCACAAACACGCCATAAAATAATTAATTAAATAACCGGGCGTTACAATCCGCGTAATGAGATTAAGGATCGTCACTGGACCAACCGTCCTACAAACATCACCGGACTTTCGTCCTACAATTTTGCTATAAATGCATGATGCTCAATGTCACAAGATCAACGACCACGGCTAGTTAAAATGGCATCATCATTCATTATTCAAACACACCACTTCATAAACTTCTTAGTCAACTCAACACATAATCGTCAATTATCATGTTATCAACCAACACAACCAGATTCATCACAATCAAGTATAGAAATACATGAATTCACAAAATCAAGTTTCATACAAATTGCCCTCTAAACCTACCCAAATGTGCATATAATCCAGAAAATTATCAAAAATTAGAATAAAATATAAACTTCCATATTATGAAATTATTTTTCAAAAATAACAAATTTGGTCCCAATACCCCGCGCTACGCGCGGTCCCCACCGTGCTAAGCGCGCTCCATTTTGCCTCGCCCCTATTTTTGTTCTTAACAGCGCAGTCTGCGAATTTTGCAGAAAGACTTGCGCGACTTGCATAAACCAGTCCCAAACTTTTGCCCCAAAACACATTTTAATCATAATTTTTCTGCGATTTAAGGTCCGCAAACCTATTTCTAACATGCATAGTTCATTCTATTCACAAAAACACAATTATTCATCATACCTCCATCAATCTTCATCAAACCCTAGACCTTCAAATCCATAAACATGTTGGATTTGACTATAGTTCACATTATCATTCACCAATACAACAATCAATCATATCATACATCATAATAATCATACAATCCAAACAATTCATCATCATTGTTCATCGCATTCATCAAAATATCACCAAACTCCAACATACAATTATCAATCTCTTAAATCAAATATAATACTCATGATAACCCCATTACCTTAGGTTATTAGCATGATTGATTCTCCCCTTGATTCTACTGTTGTTCTTCTTCTCCTCTCCTTGCCCTAGCTTTCTCTTTCTTTTACATTTCTCCAAAATTCTACGATAATGAGAATCCTTTCAGTTTTCCTCTTTTACCTAGTTAGCCTTAGGACTCTTATTATGAACTTCCTAATATGTCCTTACTAACTCGACCTCACAATATCTCTTATTTTATTTTATTTAAATAATAAGGCTAATTAGAACTATTTTATTTTATTACTCTAATTAACACCTTAATTTCACTACCTCACACACATATCATCATAACCATCATACGTCACATAACCTTATTGATAAATCATATTGACTCATATAATCACATCAAAACAGCAAGTAATAGATAAATCTAATTGTCGGGGTTTCACAGCTTCCTCTAAGGATTCTTTTTTTGACACTATTTTCTTTGAAGACGAAGTTGAAGGTGATCACTTCTCCTATTTTGCTGACTCCGGAAGTGCAAACTGCTAGTTTGGAAGGGAGCATGCTAGAAACTATGTAAAGGCCTATCGAAAAGTCTATAATCGAGACCCTAGTGATGCTGATATCAAGGATTATTTAGAGCGTGGGACCCGACTTGATGCAATTTGTTGGCTTAAATCCTCCAGACACTTTAAGATCGATAAACTATCCTTGAAAGGGCTGTGTTAATGGAGCCGAATGATGCGAGCAAAACTAAGTGGGTTGCATTATTGGAGCCGGCTGGCGCGAGCAATGACAACATGACTATGCATAAGGCCTCCAAAAAATGATCAAAGATTACAAAGCAGAAAATATTAATTTTAAATTTGAAAATAACAAGGCATCACTATTATTGGTTAATTAGAGCTTTGACAATTTAGGTTTATTTTAGGTTTATTTTAGTGTCTCATAAATTAAGATTGTTATTTTGGTATCACTTGTTTCAAAATGTTTCAAGAACCTTATTTTGCAAGAATATTTGTTTGATATGTTGCAGAATTTTTTGAAGAGACATGATCATCTGGTGGCTAGGGTTAATCGCTTCATTCATAATAACAATTAAAATTAAAAAATCTCCAACTCTATTGTTTAAAAATATATCCCAATTTGAATAAATGGTTGAAGAAGGTTTCCATTTTTTGTTTGATAGTTCTGATTTTTTTATTTATTTGGGAGTCCTTCTCTTCGGGAATCTTAGTTTTAAAAATGTTTCATTATTGTACAAATGTAATGATTTCACTTTTCCTTGGGCTAAAACTATGTGTCATCCTAATGCTCAACATCAAATGAGTTGAAATCTTTGAAATTTCGTATGATCGGTGTGATTTAGAGTATTTTTTTTATCTGTTAGGATCAATAATGAATAAGTGTGAGTAACTCTAAAAATACTAAAGTAATGTGCACACACTTATAATGTTTTTATAAATTTTATATTTTTTAAAATCTTCATAAAAATCATTTCTAGTCTTATGCTAATTGAGTAGGAAACTTATTTAATCAATTAGAAAGCAAAAATTCGTTTTCTAATTACTTAGAACAGGTGTCTAATTGATAATGAAGAAAACTTCCCCTAATTAATTATGAAGTAAACTCTTTTCCTAATCAATTATCAATTTTTTTAATGGATAAAACTTTGAACCTAGTCGTAAGTTGAACCCAAGTAAGATTTTGGTATAAGTAAATGTATTTTAATCATAATCTTTTATGAAAAAAAGGTATATATTAGATAAGTTTAGTTAACAAATTATGATAATCGACTTAAATTAGTGTATTTTCATATTAAATAAATTTTCTATCGATATTGGTTGCCTTTACGCAGTTATATTGTATTTGAACTTGATAAAAAAAATTAAAAATAAAATAAATTTCACTAGTAAAATTTGAATTTTTTTTACACTAATAAAATTATAATGAGTTTTGATGAAGCACTTAATCATTTTGTTTTAAAATATAAACTATAAAAAAGTTACAATTAGCTATTTTTTATTTAGTTGTCTTTATAAAAAAAATATAAATTTATAGAAATAAACACAAAAAAAACTAACGATTTTATTTCAAGAAAACAAATCAAGTAATTTTAATTATAAAATAATTTGGGTACCATTTTCATAAAAATTCCCTCAAAACTTTCATAAATATTATTTCAGTCAAATTAATTCTTTTTTAAAATCAATCCATCCTCTAATTATAGTAACAGCTATAAATTAAAAATTTAAAAATAAATAAATAAATTGGATTTTAAATATCTTAAACCTTGTTAACTCTGCTTCTTCCGCTACCGTTCCAAACTTCACTTTACTGTCTCAATCAAATTTGAGTACCTTTTCTATAAAGCTCTATAATTTGACTCTTTATTATCTTTCTTTTCATTGTTTTTTGCTTTCAATTATTTTTTTCCGATTTAACTTGAAAACAAAGAAAAGAATCTAAGAGTACATTATAATTTTGATTTTATTTTTTATGATTTTCTCCGATTTAATATTTATGTTTATATGGTGTTAGTTTAAGAAATGCAATTTATTTAAGGGTAGGTTTGGATAAAAAGAAAATGAATGTGAGGAAAAAGATTTTGTGTTAAGCTATTTTTCTTGACAGAAATTTAATTTTTTTTCCCTTGTTCGGGAGAATTTTTTAGAAAATAAATGTAATTTAATTAGTTTTTGTTTGCAAGTTTGGAGGAAGAGTTTTTATTTTGTCTGCTAATTTGGAGGAGAGAAGAAGACTTCTGAACACGAAATTTTAAAAAATTATTTGAGATTTTTTTAAAAAAATAATTTTGGTTAAAATGATAAAAGAGTCATAATTATTATTATATTTTTAATTTTTAGAATTCTATAACAACTTAAAATATATTTGAAATTTTTTTGTAAGTTCTCCAAAACTTTCACTCAATATAATTTTTGAGTTTTCCATATCATATTAGAGAGTTTTTTGTGTTAGGAATAAAATCAAACTCCAAAATTCTCCTGCCCAAAATATTTATATTCTTTTCACTCAATCCTTCCTATTTTTCAATCTATCCCTTCCTCTCCAAACTCACAAATAAAATTTTAGACTTTTTTTGTGTTAAATTCATTTTTTAAAAGAAAACAAGAAATTTTCGAAATTCTCAACACCTTATTATAATATTAGATAGTATATATGACGAAATATAAGAATTATCCAATGAATATAATTTTATTTTTATAAATAGAATTAGAGAAAATATTTAAATCTGAAAAAGAAGTTCTATTAAATTTTATTTATATTTATTTTTGAAATTTTTTATTTTCTCTTTGTAATTTTTTATAAATAGAATCAGAAGAAGTATTTAAATAAATAAAAAAGAAGTTCTATTAAACTTTACTTGCATTTTCTTTTGAAATTTTTTATTTTCTCCTTGTGATTTACTTTTTAGAATAATGATATTTATAAAACTATCTCTTTGTGATTTACTCTTTGAGAGGTATATCGAAGAAAGTTGTATCATTCAAATGGTATGTTAAAAGTTGTATCGCTGGAATGGTGTGTTTATATGTTAGATGGTGTTAGTTCATAGTATTTTCATGCGTTGCCGTGCTAGGAATAAGTGTTTTAAAAATCAGATCGGTAATCACTCTGGTTTAATAGTTAGATCAGAAATATTATTGAACCAGTGTAAACCGTAAAATTAGAAAATCGGAAGTTTTTCTAAACCGACAATTTAGATGATTTTTTATCTTTATTTTATTTTAAAAAATTAAAACGACGTCGTTTAGATTATTTTAATGAAAAATTAAAATAAATAAAAAATAAAAAAAATATTGCTTGATTTTGTTATCGAAAATTTTAATAATGAAGAAGGAAACTTAGTAGACAATGAAATTATTTTGTTATAAATTATTCAATTAGATTATGTTGCGATTAAACTTTGTTTGCAATTTATACATTATAATTTTGTACTATTTTATTATTTGTGATACCTATGTTTAAAATTTGAATTTAAACTATGAATTTGTGAATTTATTTATAATATGATATTTAAAAAAAAATTAAGTGCTAGTTATATTTTGTAGAGACTCAATCATCAGGTTCGACAGATTTTTACCTATATAATTTTGTCATAACGGCCGGTCTATTCAACTGAATTATCCAAATTATTCGGTTTAGTCATGTGGTTCGACCGGTGACTCAGTTATTCGACCAATAAACTAGTGACCCAATACCCTCACTGATTTGATATTCGGTCTAATTTTTATAACACTGCTAGAAAATAAGTTAGTTTTGTAGTAATAATCATTATTTTAAAAATTGGATCGAAAATTTGTGAAATATTCCATTTAGTATTCAATTATTCAACCAATTAAATTTATTG
The DNA here is from genome assembly GCF_029867415.1 of Vicia villosa. NCBI lineage: Eukaryota > Viridiplantae > Streptophyta > Magnoliopsida > Fabales > Fabaceae > Vicia > Vicia villosa. Next base: position 12,429,161 of record NC_081180.1, on the reverse strand, counting down.
TCGAACGAACAATATGATAGATTAATTATAGGGTTAAATATGTTTGACATCCCTGTAAATATAACGATTTTCGGTTTTAGTCCCTATAAATTTTTTCTTTAAACAATGATCCTCCCAAACTTTTCCGTCCCTAAATTTGGCAAAAATATGAAAACGGTTAAGATTGCGGGGGTTTTAAACCTCCTTTAAATAAACCCAGAAAAATCCAGAAAGAAGAAATATATTGGTTGTGAACTTTTGTCGAACACTTTGCGATCAAGCGATCAAGGTGAAAACTGAACAATGTCATCTTCTTTTCGCTACTTCTCTTTATTCTCTTTAATCTCATCCAAATAAGTTGTATACCACACACAATATAACAACAGAAAAACATAAGCTACAACGAAAATATTTTTCAGAAATAGCATGCAAGTAGTTTCTAAAATGCAACCATATACTTACCTTCAACGTGTAACTTTTAGAAATTTAAACCAAAAACCAATATTTTAAAATTCAACATGTTAATTTGATTAGTTCAGTTGTGTTAAGAGGACTTCATTTTTGTTCTAAGAGGTTACATTACATGTTATTAATATGCATACAAATGCAAATGTACTATGCTACTGACATAAGTTCAAACCTATATAGTGCTTCTTAGCCAAAGCAATGTGCCACTTGGTCTTTTAATAGGATTTTAAAATACTTTCAAAATAAACAAATATTATGCGTTCTAGTGTTGCGTGCACATACTGCTAGGAAGTTTAAATTATGCAAGGGAATAATACATGCAAGTAATCCATACATACAAATTGTCAGAAAGAAGCACACATACATAGACAAGTGAAACAAGTCCTTAATAAGATCCAAATAAAACATAAAAATTGGTTTCTTTTCCCATTGTCCCTCCATAAGCATGCCACTGACATAGAAAATATATTTTACAAAAATAGCTATCGCTATTGTTGCTAGTATTATGTACCTGAGATAGAAACATATACTATGTTTAAACAACACGAACATGTAAAGTATATTCAAACCACACATTTTATTACATTATAAAGAGTATTATTCCTAATTAATAGAAATGTTAACTTCTAGATACCACAGAAAGCACCAAATAACATATACATGTGAGACTGTGTATAAATTCAACTTGTTGTGTATAACTTTCAACTATGATGGAATTTCTAATATATGAACATGTACTTGTTTAATTTGTTCCATATAACAGAATTTAAAGTAAAACATTCTCGTCCAACCAGAAATCGTGTTATTAACAATGTCACAAAATATTTGCAAAGAAAATAAGGAACAAGTAGGGAAATTCTCCTACGTTTATTCAATGGCATTTTAGAAACTTTTTAATAGAATACCACAACATTTGAACAAAGGTTTTGGTGAGAAATGGAGGTGGACCTGTTTCGTGTAACCCTTCCATTGGTTTTGATTTAAGACTTGAATTGGAAGAGGAAGATGAACTTCAAGATGAACCGGCATTTATATAGGCTAAAAAGAAAGACAATGTTGGGAATCGATGTTTTAAAATTATTGTTTTTAAATTATTAAAGGGGGTTTAAAACCCCCGCAATCTGTCTTTTTTTTTTTAGTTTTGACTTTACTTTACATGGCGTCATACGTGGCGTGCCACATAAGCCTCCGCTAGTGCAATCTAACGGGAGGGACAAAAATCGTGACGGAAAATTTTGGAAGGACCAAAGTTCGACGAAAATTTTTATAGGGACTAAAATTGAAGGGTGCCTTATTTATAGGGACTAAAAACTTATTTAACCCTTAATTATATACAACTAAATTTCATATATATGTCACACACAATTTATATGTTCACAATTTAATGAAGTAAATATTTTAAAAATTCATTACAAATTAATAAAATAAATACTTTAAAAACTCATTATAAATTTAAGACAATAATATGAATAAGACATATAATAACACAACATAATTGTACATTTAATTTCAACCTTCAATTATGAATAATTGGAACAAATTAAAAAATTATAATAAAATAAATTAAACTAAATCAAATCAAAATTAAAATATAGACCATAATAAATAAAGGAGCTCCTGCAAAGGACGACACTCGAAGAATATCGAATTCGATTCTTGGTGGAAACAATGTTTGGCCACTGTAAATTACGACAAAAAATATTGACTTGAACGACAATCAATATTGAGTTGCACAACATGACTATATGTATGGTTGTATAAAAAATAAGGAATTATTTTTGTGATTGAAGAATGTTTTAAATTTTGATATTGACATATTAAATTTAAAATAAAAAAAAATTGACCAATTTAATGCATTTTTTTGAACCGGATTATATAAAATTGACTCCGATTATTTGGTTTGAATGGTTTTAAACGATTTAATCTGATAATTTCAATTTTACTCCAATTTGGACCCAATAGCACATTTTAAAAGGTTGATCAAATTGGATTCAACTCCGATTCCTGATTCAACCAATTGATCCAGACAACTTGATCTGATTTTTAAAATAGTGGTTGTAACTAAGTTGAATAACTCTTACATATAAAGAATATATTTGAATTACATCTATGTTTGTTTTGAAAAGAGTTTGATTCAAAAGATTAAGGAAAAAAAAGGAGAAGAGGGATTTTAATTATGTGTATATTCAATTTAAAAGATGAAAGGCTTTATAACTAATTTATATTTTTATTTTCAGAATTTTTTTTATTTAAATATTTTAATCATTCCTATAAATATTTTATAGTTCAGTTTTAATTCCAATAAAATATTATTTTGAATAGCTCTTATTATAGTTTTTTTTTGTTTGATACTTGCTCTTATTATAGTTTTGTATCTATAACTTTGATCTCTACGTCTATTTATTTTAATTGAAGTTGACTGACATGTGAAGATTTTTTTGTCACCCATATCATATAACTTAACATCATACTTCACTAAAAAATGTGTTTGATTACGGGATTATAACCCTCCCTAAATGTGAATTTTTGCCACCCATATCATATACTAAAAAAATGTGTTTGATTACGGGATTATGGGGGCCGTTTGTTTTGGCTTTTATCTAAAGAGGAGTGTTAGTAACACTCTCTTTTCAACATCCTCTCAAACACTTACTTTTTTATTGGTTGAAACATGTGTGGGTCCTTCACTTTAGAAATAGGTCTCACATAAAGAGGTATGACCCACACATGTTTCAACCAATAAAAGAGTGTTGAAAAGAGAATGTTCTTAGCATTTCTCTTATTTAAAATGATTTTTATAGTGTTATAAAATTTTGCGAAAAATAATTTTACAAAGAAACTTTTTATAAAAGCTTCAAATGAAAAATTTGTTTGAATAGTTATTCTTGAAATGTGATTTTAGGTATTTCATCTATTTATGGGGAAAAAAAATTTGGATATCAAACTTTCAAAAAAAACACTTAATTTTGAAGATATTTCAAATAGATTTTCATATTCTTGAAATACAACTTTTTGAAAAAATTGCGATTTTGACTAAGTTTTGGTATTCAATAATCTATGTTTGTGTTCTAGGATGTCAAAATTAGTGTTTCATTTTAGAAAAAACGAATATAAAAAAACTTGTAATATTTTGAAAAACGATTTTCAAATATACAAAAAAAAAATCATTTTTTTAAAGCTGAAACAAACAGGCTCAATAATCCTTCCTACATGTGAAAATTGAAAATTTTGTCACCCATATCATATAAGTTAACATCATTCTCAACTAAAAAAAATGTGTTCGATTATAGAATTATAACCCTCCCTAAATTTCTTCGAATATGATGAAGTGTTGTTCATGTGTGTGCAAAATTTTCTCAATTGATTTCAATCATTAACATTGATAAAAATTAAATTAAATTAAATTATCATATTAATAATTAGGAAATACACTTTATTGTTCATGTATTTGACTTAAGGAGATATGCAAAGAGAAATTGCCTTCTAAATTACTCCTTCCATTCCTACTCCATTTTTATTTATAAATAAATTTTGATTTTTTTTATTAAATAAATAATGTATTTGAGGGAATACAAAACAAAATACATATTGGCGTCACTGCAAACTATTTAGTCTAAATATAACTTATAGAATCTCTATTTAATAATAAAAATCACAATATTGTGTAAATTAAAATATCACTAGGAAGTAAAAGAAATGATATTTTAAGAGAGTTAAATCAAATGTTTCTTTGAACTTGAGTTACGACACATGGTTCATTTCTTTCAAAACTCAGTATACAGCAGCATACGATTTCAAAGATGAATCTGTTTGACCATACTTATGTATAGAAAATATTGGACCATAGGTGGTAATGGACGCTAATTTTCTCGTTTTATAAATTGCACATTAAAAAAAGTGTATGAAACAAATGTTTTAATCAAACTTGGCTTGGTAATTGACAAGATAAACAAATCAGTGAATCTTTATTCACCCTGATTTCTACCTCCATCAACCTTTTCTCCCTCCACTTCAGCAAAATCAAATGACATCATAAGTGTGAGAAAAACAGCAACTGCAACCAACTGTGCTGCAACAAAATATCTCCCCTTCCTTTTAAACCTTTTCTCCTCATCAGTCTTCTCCCTTTTCGGCGCGCTCTTAGATGTATGTCCTTCTTCAACAACAAAATAAGTATTTAGATTAAAATAGCTTTGAAAATAAGAATAGATAACTCACTATTATGCAAAGAAAGAAAACGTGGACGTATCTTACTCTGAGTTGAAGGAATTCTGAAACCCGATGATGATGCATCAGTATGAATTTGTGGACCGGCTTCTATAATTTCAGTCTTACATTTTCGGACATATCTAACTAAATTATCATGTTCCAAAAATTTGATCCGCAGTGCAGAAGATTCCTAATGGTGCATAAATGAAGCATCTTGAGTAAGATTAATATTTGACAGCAACACTTACCGAGTTACCGGTAGATCGATATTTGATAGCAACACTTACCGGTAAAGCTTGAAGAGCAACGAGTCCATGTGCAAGAAAAATAGCATCCAAGCTTGATGGGCTGCATAAACCAAATATAAGAATGTGAATACATCACCAAGATGTCAAAGTCAATTATTTGCTCTAACAAATGAAAATGACACCAAAATATTGCCGCTAAAGCGAAATTATTGTCCGGAAGATTCACCTGTCCCCAAATAGGTAGTTCTTTTCGCCTAACCATTTTGATAGAGCATCATACGCTGAGTTTGCCCTCTCATAAATCTGTCCATCACTAAAAGCCATATATGAATACCATTTCAAATAGAAAATCACATCAAAGAGACTCCAAAATTGGCCTATAATCAACAAGGAGAAAATCACACCAATTATAAATCAGTTAAATACCATTTACAAATCTCTTTGGCACATTTATAATTATCTTTGATGGGAAACTAAGCATCAAAGTTTTCTAAGCAATTATCAACATGAAGAAAATAATGAAACTAGAGCTATGAAGCTCGGATACTCCAAAATTGAGGAAGTATCCGTATTGGTTACCATATTATTTTACATATCCTAATCCTAGAAGTATCAAATTATTTTTAAAAAACAGTTTTACCAGATACGAATGGGATATATCACGGATGCACACAAGTATTCATGCTAAGAAAGATGAAGGATATAAAAATGGTGAAACAAGGTTGTACATGATCTACTTGTAGAATGAAGATGATGTTGGACTTATTGAATTGGCAGATTTGTCTTTTGATGAACAGGCTTAGAAGCCATACTTTTTATGGAAGAAGGTAATGAACAAAAGAGACTGAATCATAATAACATTAAACTATAGCTTATTAAATTTGCTTCAGAATTATTGGCTATTGTTGCATATAGGCGCAAGCCTTGTTTTGAGTTCTTTCATAACTTAGATGAAAACTCTACAATTTGAGTTTTAATCAACCACAACAACCAAGCCATATCCCATTAAGTGTGGTCGACTACATGGGTCAACTTTTGCCATAATATTCTATCTAGAACCATGTTTCTATCCATATAGTTAATTTCGAGATTTTTTTAATAACTTCTCTTATAGTTTTTTTAGGTCTTCCTCTACCTCTAATTGTTTAACTCATCTTCATGTGATCTACTCTCCTTGCCACAGAATCTACGGAACTTCTCTCTACATGCTCACCCAAATCACGTATGTCTTTTTTCCAACATTTTTTCTACTATAGGTGTTATCCCAACACTCTCTCTAATATTGTCATTTTTTATCTTATCATTTTAAGTCATACCACTAATCCAACGCAACATCCTCATTTTTTCCACACTTACTTTATTCTTGTGTTGATTCTTAACCGCCCAACATTATGGTTATATATCAGTGAAGAACGATCAACCTCTCTTTCTTTACAAATATACAACTTTTTTAAACAAAACTTTGTTAACTTATCTAAAAAGCACCATACCAAGAATCTAAAGCTCAAATTTCACATATCCCGTATCATACTCGCACCCATACAATACAGGCTTCACAAAACTAGCGCAATTGAGAGAGCAAGAAGAAACAAACTGACCTCTTCTTTCTTGGCTACAGCATTATCATCAGTTATCCCATGTTTAACCTTCACGGATCGAACTTTGTTATGAGAAAGAACCTTCCCAATAGGCCAAGGAAGATCAGAATAGTATATACTATAAGCAGCAGAACCCTTAGATTCCAACCAAAGTTCATAAACAAGAGCATCATGAAGCCAGGTTGTAACAACCGCTTTAATCGCAATCCATTCCGGAAGAGAACAAACCTCACTATCCAAATCAACTACACCACCATTCTTCCTCAAAAACTGAATAATTCCCTCATTCTCATTATCATAAGCCACAAATTCATCACCAACCTCAAAATAAGGAATTTTATCTAAACAAAACAAAACCAAACCAACATTAGTATGAAAAATGAATCTAGACCCATGAATGAAGAACAATAAAAAAATTATCTTTGAATCACAAAAAGGGGAAAAAGGGAAATGGGGTGTTGGTTACCGGAATGTGGATCGTTTAGATGGAAGTTCAATTGGAAAGGGATTTTGGCGAAATTGAGATAAATGTATGCGGAGAGGCATTGAGGGCAACCGGTTGGGAGATCAAAACAGGGTTTTCGAACCACTAGAGTGGGAATTTCCGCCATGCATGCATCAACGAAGATTATTGCTGTGATTCAAATTTTGGAGAAAATTTAGGGTTCATGCTACTGTGTTTGGGTTTTGGAAATGTGATTTTTGTGTTTATCTTAATGGGCTTATTCCATTTAAGCCCAAATAAAATATCAACTGGAAATTCTCTCTCAACTTCTCATATGTCAAACACCCTGAGACAAATTTTTCTCTCACCCCACATTTTATACCTGACACCCTCACTTATTTTTAAAATGGCGAAATATCCTTATAAAAGTTGAGCTAAAACGAGAGAATAAAAAATCCGGTAGTCTAATTGAACAAATTTGAAAAAAAAATTCATAATTTTTTAAAAAAAATTGGTAAAAACTCGTAGTTTTTAGAAAAATCCGATAAATACTCATAGTTTTTTAAAACATTCAGATGTGTATTTTGAAAATTTCAGTAAAAATCCAAAGTTGTTTGAAAAATCAGGTAGTGTATTTTGAAAAATCTAGTAAAAGTTCATAGTTTTTTTTTTTAAATCCGAATGTGTATTTTAAAAAATCAGGTAAAAACTCATAGTTTTTTTTAAATTCGATAGTGTGTTTTTAATAAATTTGGTAAACACTCATAAGTTTTTTAAAAAACAATAAAAACTCAATAGAATTTTAGAAAAATCGAATAACAACTCATACTTTTTTTGAAAAATTCGATAAAACTCATAATTTTTTTGAAAATTTGATAAAAACTTATAGACCTTTTGAAAAATCTGATAAAAACTCATACCTTTTTTAACAATCTAGTAGTGTATTTAAAAAATTTGGTATAAATTCATAGGATTTTGAAAAATCTAATAGTGTTTTTAAAAAATCTAGTAGTTCAAATCTTGTAACTTTTTAAAAATTTGATAAAAACTCATACATCCCCCAAAAATTTGGTAAAACCTCGTGAAATTCTTTAAAAATACTATAAAAAATTAAAAAAAAAATTAAAAATTTGAAAAAGCACACCACTTTTTCAAAAACGTAAATAATCACAAGGGATATTAGAGTAAAAACATATGGATGTAACGTGCCAAGTAAAATTTGGGAGTGGCAGAAAGATTCCTCCTAAAATGGCAATATATTTTATGTGGTTACTATTACAATGTTTTTGTCAATTTTATAATTTTATTGCATTTTGAACTTCTTAGATTCGTGTCTATGGAGATATGTCACGTTATGAACGATTCTAAAATTATTCTTTTGGACTTTATTTTCATTACTATTGGAAGAACACTTTCAAACCATGTATCAATATCATCCAAAAGGGTCCTTCTGGAATAACAGTAAACTACATTAATGTGGGAATAGACAACGTCCACAATAGAATGGAATTGAACAACAAGTCCTTGTTCATATAGAGAAACATCATTCTTTGTGGACTCAATGCAGTTGTTTCAAACTTGAGTCGATCTCAATCTAGGTCTTATTCAGGATCTCATTCTCGGTCTTAGGTTGGATCATGTTCTCGTTCTCAACCTCAAGTTAAGACTCAGGTTCAATATCAAGCTTTGGCTCCCGAACTAATAGGATTTCTTAAGGGCATCAGACCTGTCAAACTCGTCTTTTATGTTAATAATGTTGCCCCTTTTATATGGAACAAAGAGGTAAATATTTAATTATATTTTGATCTATCAATTATATAAATAAACTTAGCATGTGTATTAAATAAGAATATTGTTCCGTTGCATAACTAAAAGTGGAGAAGATTGAAGAAACTAGGTGGAGTGAAGTTTCTTAAGCAATTCAGTGATGTGACACCTTGGATAAAAGGATGCGATGGTAATGCCTCTTAGATCAGTGACATTTATCTTAAATTAGTGTTGCTAATCTTCGATATGATGGATCAAAGAAGGATATCTGCATGGTTAATATTCCAACATCCAATTTAGTTTAGTTTAGGGTCCAAGATAATCAATCATATTGATAGTGGAGATTAGGGATTGAGTACCTAAAAACCCTTTATGAAGGTATTTATACATTGGACCTTCAATTGAGCTTTGGTTCTGTTATTGATAGTTATATCAAACACTTGACCGTGTCAGATAAAGATTCATTCCTTGAATTACAATAGGAGAAAAACCTTCAACTACGTACAACAACGATGGTAATTTTTATAGAAGAAGTTGTGTCTCTACCTCCTAAAGACCTATACATCTATTAAAGCAAAGACTGAAGGAATAAGTTACTCTAGTTTAGATGGATACTTTTATCAACACTTATCCAAAATTTGCCTGATGAAGACAACAGAAGATGACTCTAAAGAAGAACTAATTAACAAAGCTTTGGTGAGGAGCACAGAAGCATCTGATTCTGGATCAGGATCAAAGTCAAAATCTGATGAGATATCCGCGTAAGGCAAGTTAAGACAAATATTAATAGGTTTTCAAATATTTAAAGAGAAATACTATCCACACAATCTAAAAAACCATAGTAAGTTTTTGAATATTTAAAGACAAATACCACCCACACAATCTAAATGAAAATTCATTTTTTTTAATATCCTCTTATTTCAACTTTATATTTATTTTTTTTATGCACCATATTTTTCCCGATGCAACATTATAAAAAAAAATCTATAAAAATCAATAGTAAACAAACATAACTTAAATTTTCTAGGAGTGATTTCCAAAATTTTAAAATGATAACAAAGAAATGAAGGAAAGTTAAAGAAGAGAAAAATGTACACTAAAAGAAGAGAATATACGTGCAAAAACATATGAGAATGTGATATTAAGGAAAACATAATTGAAGGAAATCAGTAAGCATATTCAATAAAGATATGCTAATATTCTTAAAGGTGAAAGCAAATAAGGGTAGGATGTTGTCGCTGGTACACAAGCGATATCAGACACAATCATAAGTAGCTAGGCAGAAGAAAATGAAGGACAAGGCAAAATGTTGAAAGTGAGAATACCATCTAATAATCTTAGTCTTTCTCGAGTGATCAAGATAAGAATCCAGATCAGTGATCATAAGATAGAAAGAGTGTAGAAGCTTTGCAAAGAAGAATATATGTTTAATAACAATGATCGAAAGAAAAAATCCTTCTAAGCTTAAATTCTCCATATATTTCCATTGTGTAAATCTTGAATGTAAATTTGTGTATTTACTTACCTAAGAAACACTCTTATAAACACAAATATGTTTTTTAACCAAGTTTGGTTGTTTTCCTCAAGAGATCGGTTTGGTCAGAATTCTTGAAATGCTAATGACAGTTTGTCATTGAGGTTGTTCTCCTCAAGAGACCAGTTCAATCATAATTCTTGAGAAGTCAATGACAGTTTGTCATTGAGGTTGCTTTCCTCAAGAGACCAATTCGGTCAGATTTCTTGAGATATCAATGACAGTTTGTCATTGAGGATGAAATCAAAGTTATCTAATTAACGAATTAAGCTCTTTTAATAAGGTAAAATCGATCTTGGTGGGTGGACTGGACTAATTTCGTTAACGATGAACCATAAGGTTATCTAATTAACGAATTAAGCTCTTTTAATAAGGTAAAATCGATCTTGGTGGGTGGACTGGACTAACTTCGTTAACTGTGAACCATAACAAAAATTCACAAGTCATTTTTTATTGTTGTACGCTAGTTGTTATGTGTTGTTTGAATTTGGGTGTTCGAAAAGTTTTTAACAAAGAAATCCAATTCAACCCCCTCCTCCTCTCTTGTGTTTTCTTGGACCTTCAATTGAGCTTTGGTGTTGTTATTGATAGTTATATCAAACACTTGTCTGTGTCAAATAAAGATACATTCCTTGATTTACAACGAGAGTAGCACCTTCAACTACGTACAACAATCATGATAGTTTTTGTAGAAGACGTGGTGTCTCTACCTCCTGAAGACTTATCCATCTTGCTAAGACAGAAGGAGCTCAAAAGCTACTCTAATTCAAATGGATACTTTTATCAACAATTATCCAAAAGATATTTGATAAAGACAATAGGAGATGACTCTAAAGAAGAGCTAATTAACAAATCTTTGATGAAGAACACAGAAACATTTGATTTTGGACCTGGATCAAAGTCAAAATCTGATGAAACATTTGATTTTGGACCTGGATCAAAGTCAAAATCTGATGAGATATCCGCATAAGAAGTTAAAACAAATATTAATAAGTTTTCAAATATTTAAAGACAAATACTACTACACAACCTAAAAAATCATAGTAAGTTTTCAAATATTTAAAGACAAATAATACCCACACAACCTAAATGAACATATATATAGCAATAGTAAACAAACATAATTTAGACTTTCTAGAAGTGATTTCCAGAGTTCTAAAATGATCCTTCAAACAAATTTAAGCTTCTAGTAAAAGAAGACTGAGAAGAGACATCAACAATAAGAAGAGACAAGAATTTCATTAGGTATGATTTGGAACAATAATGAAGTTAATAGTGTTGAAAAACTGATTGATTGTGTGTTGAACACAACTTTTGAAAAAATTGGCAAGATTTTTAAAATGATTTGAAAAATGTGTTGAATAACATTTGAAAATCTGATGACATATACACTCCCTCTTAAACGAAATATAAGCAAGGTACAAATAAAAAATTAACAAGACCCATTAGTAAAATCTAGTACTTTTTAATTTAACAGGCTATTAATCACTTATGTCTAGCACCTGTGCCTTTTACACCAATTTTTGTAACCCCTTCTGTCAGCAACAACTACGTGAATTACACATCCAAATCCAAATATAATTACTCATCACTTAAAACTATGTATTATAGAATTGGGTCATTGCAAACAATTCAAGCAAAAATGGGATTTTGTTATATATATTTTTAAAACACTGACATAATAATAAAATGAAAAATAAATATGCAACACTATGAGGCAAACACCAAAACCTATCAAAATCGGTCCTTTCGTTTCCGACCTGTGTACTTTGTATCTTGAGGAACCTTGTTTCCTCTTCTTCTCATCTGATCCTTCTTCCTCAGTATCCATTCCTTTCCCTTGCCGCTCTTATTATTTTTCTGTCTCTTCAAGTGTCTATGTCTGTCGAAGTTACGCACCTGCGGTATTTTTAAAAAACTATGAGCTAGTGTAGTAACAAAAAAGAATGGATTGCATACATAAGCAAGTCTGAAATAATTTGTGTTTTCGAAATTTGAAATGATTTTGAAGAATAAAATTTTATAAACATTCATTTTGCCTATTAGAAATCCCTGAATCGAATACATGGATGTGGTGAGACTTACTGTCTGATTTTCTTCATCTTCACTGTCACTCTCATCATCAGATAACTGATTTTCATCTTCATTTTTACCTTCTGACAAGGATGCATACGTTGATACTTGACCACATGCAAGAACAAGAAACTCTTTTCTCTTCTTAGAACTAACATAAGATAAGTGTTCTCCGGTTAGTGAAAAACCCATGCTCAAGAAGGCTGTGCAACGATTATCGTCAAGAGAAATCAATGCTAAAAACACAAACTGAACAAAACACAAATACATAACACTGAACTATCATAGTTTTTCTTTTAGACATGTTACATTAAGTAAAGGTGGGATATAGAATTGGAAGCTTAACTACTGGTAATGAATGCAAAAAGAACAATGCAACAAATGTCCAGATACATTGCACATTTCCCATCTGTCTTTATCCCATCTTTCATTTCAGCATGCACTAATATGATTCACTTTTTCAGATAAGAGTGGAAAAGTATGCAGTTTTAAGATGATTCACTAAGACATTTAATATATTTCAGCTGGTTCTCACCTATGAAGCCAATACACTTTAAGATTGATACAGCCACAATACGGAAAGAATGGAAAAGTGGAAAAGTGGAAAAGTATACAGTTTTAAGATTGATACAGGCACAATACAACACAATGGAAAGTTTGTAAAAAGTTCAAATATAGATGAATGGACAGAGAATACCTAGGTTGCATAAGCCCCAGTAGCATTGCAAAATCTATACATACCTGTGTGGAAAATCCACCACTATGCCACCAGCAAACCCAGCATGCATTGCAGCATTCATAATCAATTCACGCTGGTCATTATTTTCAGGATACACTTGAAAAACAGCTTTAGCACCATTGGACAAACATTTGTATAAAGATGTAAAGAATGCCCTGCAAAAGAATGTAAATTACTTAGTGTTATAGTGCGTGTAATTGTGAAATTTTCCAGCAAAAACCAGTCTTAAGTCTTAACATAAGATCGTAAGTTGGAGAAATGTGTAAAAAAGCTGCAAGTCACAATATGCTTTGAGTTTTACGAGATTCATTAAACATGGATATTAAACAACTAAAAGTGGTAAAACAAATAGAGGAACATACTTCAATCTTAATCGAGGGTTGTGAGAAGATCTATCAGCGTTACAGAGCCACTGCATTATCATACAAGAGTCGCCAAAATTAGTAAAGAAAATGAGACACACACGCGCCCAAATGAAATTTGGTAGAAATACATGACTTAATTACGCCCAGTTCAAACTAAGGAAATAGGTTGTTAGTTGTCATGAATAAACTATATCACCAAAAGTTTTCTTTGTAACTTTAAACTTGACACACTATAACTGAGTATCATTTCTTCCATCCTAGAGTTCAAACTCTTCTCTCTCTCGTAATATTTTCTAGTTTGATTAACTTAGTTATCGAAAGCTCACCTGAACGGCAGATATACTAATGGCCCCATCAATAACTCCAGGACGAAACCCTAAACCCTGAAACCAAAGATACATTGCAAAATAAAACCGTAAGGCATGATGCAGAGCATACATGTTAATTTTATTACATATGGAAAAAGCTAATAATCCCACGGGAACATGAATATTGTACCTGACCCATGTCGCTAAGTAATAGGTCACCCTCAACCTCGCGCTCCAATGCAATGTCTACAAGTTCACAATTTCAAAAATAGAATTACAAACAAGAAAATATACATATGAACAATACTAAGAACAAAAGAAATAGAGGAAAAGAAAACCATACCAAGCATGGAAGGCGAAATATCGAGACCAATCCAATGATGACCCTCTTCAGATAGTGTCTCGCCGCTGAGTCCGGATCCACAACCTACACAATAACAAAATTCACAAATCACGCGGCGAACATAAGGAATGAACAAATAAACGAGAAATATCAAAAAAATGAATGAAATTGATTGAAAAAATACCAATGTCAAGAAGCAATTTGGGAACACCGTCTTCAGGCAAAGCGAGTAGCTCCAAAGCTCGCTCTGATAGTGAAGCCTATTTTGACAACTAACAAAATCAGAATTGAATTGATTTTAAAGAGAAATGGGAAAAAATGAAATTGAAAGGATAAGAAGATGGGAAACCTGAATTTCGATAATACGGGAAGAAGAAGTGTATTTGCGAGCTTCGGTATCATCGTAGAAAATCTCCGGTGGTGCTAATCGCTCCGGTCTCGACGCCATTGCAAAACCCTAAAACCCTAAACCCGCACTCTGTTGATTTGAGTGCTTTAGCGACAGTGTTATTCACCGTTTGATTTGAGTGTTTTGAAATCTATGGTGAGATTTGTGTATTAAGATTACTTTTAATATTTTTGGTAAAGTGAATTAAGTTTTAAGATTTTTGTGATTGTTACACCAACTTTACAAGTCTATGCAAATTGATATATTTCATTTTTAAAATTCAATTTTTTTTATATCATGTTGAAATATGATAAATTTTTTGTTGATGTGGTTAAAATACAATTATCATTAACTAGTTATTTTTTATTATTATTTTAATTATTTATAGTGTGAATTTTGCTATTAGAGAATGAGTAGAAGAAATTCATTCTTATATCCATAAAGTTGGGCAATGGTTGGATTGAAAGTGTGGTTAAGATTCGGCATGAGGTCTTTAAGTATTTCTTTGAGCGATTTAAAAAAATGAATGATCATCGACCCAGACTATTTCTTTGAGCGATTTAAAAAAATGAATGCTTATCGATCCAGACTATTTCTTTGAGCGATTTAAAGAAATGAATGCTCATCAGCCCAGACTTAATGGGGTGGTCTTCTGGTCCTTTGCTGA
The DNA here is from genome assembly GCF_029867415.1 of Vicia villosa. Taxonomy (NCBI): domain Eukaryota; kingdom Viridiplantae; phylum Streptophyta; class Magnoliopsida; order Fabales; family Fabaceae; genus Vicia; species Vicia villosa. The sequence continues at coordinate 12,414,030 of NC_081180.1, read as the reverse complement.
GGAGGATAATTTCGCTTTGTCAGCATTTTTTTCCTTTAGGAGCTCTATGAGGTTGTATTAAGTGTGATGGAAATAAGAGTTCAGGGTCGGATGAGGTTAACTTATCTTTTTTTTTAAATGTTTTGGGATCTCCTAAGGGAAGATATGGGTATCTTATTTTTTGAGTTTTAGTGTTTTGCATTGTTACCCCATAGTTTTGCCTCCTATTCCTAAGATTAAGAATCTTTCTCCTCTAAGAGACTTTCTCCCTATTTCCCCTGTTAAATCCTTTTATAAATTGGTTGTCAAAGTTCTGGCAAAGAGACTTCGATCGGTGATGGACAAGCTGATATAACTCAACTAGTCAGCTTTCTTTAAAGGCAAATTGTTGGTTGATGAAGTTGTTGATATGAATGATGTGATTGATTTGGCTAGGTGTACCCAAAAAAAGCTCGTGTCATATTTATAATTGACTTTGAGAAAGCGTATGACTCGGTTAGCTAGAGCTTTCTGGATTATATGCTTATAAGATGTGACTTTAATTACAAGTGGAGATCCTATATTAGAGTTTGTATGTTTTTCGGTAAACTAGCGATCCTACTCAATGGCTCCCCTACTTAGGATATTAAGATCCAAATAGGGTAGAAGCAAGGATATCCTCTAACTCATTTCCTCTCTCTCTCTCTCTCTCTCTCTTAGTGGTTGAAAGCCTTAGTGGGATGATTAAGATGACCTCTGAGCTTAGTTTTTTTATAAGATTGAGTTTAGTTCCTCTAACTTTGAGGTTACTCGCCTCTAGTACGTTGATGATACCTTAATCTCGGTTGATCCTTAAGTCAATAATTTATGGACTATTGAGGAGATTATGAGGGTTTAAGCTAGCTTCTAGTATTAAGGTTAATTTTCATAATAGTAGTTTGGTTGAGATTAATGTTGATCATTCCTTATAGATTTAGCTAAGGATTCCTCCATTATAAGATTGAGTTTCTCCCTTGTAGGTAACTTGGTTTGTCGGTAGCTGTTAACCCACAGGCAGAAGCTACCTAGGGTCCCTTAGCTAACCTTATGCGGAAAAAAATTTATTCTTGGAATCATATGCTAGTCAGTCCAAGGTTATTCTCCTTAAATCTATCCTTAGTGCTCTTCTTGTTTTCTTGATATCTTTTTTTAAAATATCGGTGAAAGTGTGGAAGAAGTTAGGTAGGATTTATAGGAGGTTTCTTTGGGGAGGTGTGAAAGGGGATTCTAAAATATCTTAGATGAAGTAGTATGATATGTGTAAACCTAATAAGACGGACAATCTAGTTGTTAGAAACCTCGAAAGGACTACTTTAGCCTTATTAGCCAAATGGAGATGAAGACTCTTATTAGGTTCGTCTGGTCTTTGATTTGATATTTTTTCCACTCGGTATAATGAATCTTTTGTCTTTTATATGTGTATGGGCAAGTCCGTGGGGCTCTGCTCTAATTCCTCTTGGTGGAAAGGTGTAGCTCCCCTCGGTTCCAAAAAAAGATGATTCATCGAACTGGTTTGAGAAATGACTTGTTAATAAGGTGGGGTTTGATCATCTAACATCCTTTGGGAAGGATCCTTGGATATGATCTATACCTCTTAAGGTGAGGTTTCAAAGACGTTTTACCATCTCCCAAACTGGATAGGGGTATGTGGGAGAGATGGGGAGATGAGTACAAGGAATGATCTTATGAGTCCTTAGATAAAGGATATCTTTCTTCTCTGCAAAGAAGTTTTTGTATTTGATTTCTTTACAATCCTCTGAGAATTCCATTTTAGTGAGGAGAGTGATAGGGGGATTTGAAAGCATTCTAAATATGACATTTATTTTGTTGTGTCTGCTTACTAAGCTCAAGCAGATCTCACATTTCTCTCTCTAATACCTAGTTAGTTAAGTTAAATCTTTTTCTTCCTCTTATTTGTGATAGCTGGACCCCAATATAAGGTGGTGGACTGGTGGTTTTCTCATGGAAGCTTTTGCTGGATAAGTTCTCTTTTATAGAGAACATGTTCAAGCGGAAGGTCAAGTTCTCTTTTATAGAGAACATGTTCAAGCGGAAGGTCATAGGTAAGCCTGAGTCTATGTCTTGTATCTTATGTGGGGACAGGCTGTAATATGTCTTTCATATTTTTGTTACTCGTAATTTGTCTTCTAGTGTATGGTATAGGATCTCTCGGTGGTTGGAGGTACAATCGACTCTTCCCGGTGAGCCTAGAGTTATTTTTGAGTTTTTCTAGATTTAGGAGTTAAGGTTAATCCAAGGGAGGTTTTGTTATGATTTACACACAGTGGTTTGGATCATTTGGCATGTTCATAATAATAATAATAATAATAATAATAATAATAATAATAATAATAATATGTTTTTTGGGTTATCAACAAATGTGAAAGAGGTAGAGGATAAGAGTATTTTTTTGCTTGGCATTGGTTTCTCAAAAGGCCAACCTTGAATTCATTTTTTTATCTGACTGACTTTAAAATTCTATCATGTTTCCAAACCTCTAACAGATCAAGTCTTTTGACCTGGTCTAGAGTTATTTAATATTTCTGGTTTTGCTCACACTCTTGGCCTGCTGATGAGAGGTCTGACAGTCAGAGTTCTAATCGGGTGTTGGGTTGGATGTTGCTGCATAGAGTGGGTGTTTTGTTAGAGATATCTTCTTTTCAATTGTTCCCTAACAACTGATATTCGATGCCTTCTTATATATTTTTTCTGTTTGTATGTTTAGTTTACTTTTTTTTTTAGTATATCTTTTGCATATTGACATTAATTTTGTACATGTTCGTTTTTTAAAAATATATATATATATATATATATATATATATATATATATATATATATATATATATATATATATATATATATATATATATATATATATATATATATATATATATATGAGAATGAGTAAGTTATATGAGAATGTGAGAATTTAATAACAATCATTGGATTTATATTTTGTGGTTGAGATTAAAAGATATTTTTAAAACTTGATTAATAATTTCTCTTTCCTCTTAATGGCACGTGATTTAGTGAAAACAACAATTTAAGCTCAACATTTCCTTTTTAAATCTGATAGTTTTTATTCATTCTCACATTCTCATATAACTTAATATATATATACTCCAAGAGTAAGTGTAGAAGACTTACTCCAAATCTTAACCATTGATTTTTATTAATCTAACGGTTTTAATTGATCATTTAATTTAATTATTTTTGGAAATTTTTTTATATAAAAAATTAATTAAAACCATTAAATTAATGATAATCAATGGTTAGGATTTGGAGTAAGTCTTCAACACTTAGTCTTGGAGTAAGTATATCTCTCTTTTATATATATATATATATATATATATATATATATATATATATATATATATATATATATATATATATATATATATATATATATATATATATATATATACATATGAGTTAAATAAATTTTTGGTCCCTATAAATATTGCAGTTTCATTTTTAGTCCATTTCTGCCTTTAGGCAACGATTTTAGCTGGTTTTGGCAACGATTTTTTTTGTAAAAACCGTTGCCTAAAAGGCAAGGAGGGACTAACAATGAAAACTTCAATATTTATAGGGACCAAAAACTTATTTAACCCTATATATATATATATATATATATACACACACACTTCATAATGAAAGTTTTAAAAATGAATTCATGTTCTCAAAATAAATTTAATTTATGATTTTTTTCCTAATCATGATTTATTATTATTTTTTTAGGTTTTTTTTGAAGGAATTTATATAATACTGATAATAATTTATTACAATTAATTTGTAAAAGTCACATCAACTATATACCTAAGCTTGGAAGGTACTACTGATCTCCCTAATATACCCTTTCTTTGCTTTTAATTTACACCAAGAAATACCCCTAATGGTAATTGACTAAATTAATAAATCTAAACTAATTAGATATTTCCTTTTGTACACCTAGCTTACAATTTTTTAAAATTTGCCTTGAAACATAGCTTTACTTGGGTAAAGCAATAACTTTAAATTTACTTCAAAGATTGAATGGATTTAAAGAGTATCATGACATATATACTTGGTCATTAGAAAAATGTTTGGTTATTGGTTTCATATGACGACTTTATCGTGATTTAATAGTTTACTTGACAATACTTTGTCACTTTTGAAGGTCTGGACATTAAAAGATAACGTATTACTTATGTTGCAAGAGATCAAAGAACTTATATATGTAGCTGACTTTTTCTTGAGCAGAACCACTATAAAGGTCTCTCATATATTGTATGTCTATGTAAAGGTCTAATTACTTTATATGGTGAACTTATATATACAGTTGGCTTTTCCTTGGACAGAACCATTATAAAGGTCACACATATAGTGTGACTGTTATTTTTAGTTGCTTTTGTTTCAATTTCTTTTATTTTGTTTATTTAGCTCTTTTACTAACTTTATGTTGTTTTTGTTTTATAGTTTTTTTGTCTTGCCGTCACTGGAAATCTCAACCTTTCAAATGCATGGAATGGATTTAAAGTCATTCTTAACTATGACCATCCACATGTCATTACATTCAAATCACAGTATATTGCACACATTACTTTATTTTATGATATTACTCCATAACATGTGGTTATGCTAACTTTTTTTGGTTTCCAATAAGTCATTACACATATACATTGCTCTTATGTATTCCTAACTATGAAATTCTTCTTGTCCCCAAAGGTTTAAGTGTTGTGAAAATGCATGACAATCATTATCACCTTTGAGTGTTATTATATACTGATGTGTTTTCGTGGCACATAAAATTATGTATTCTAACATAGATTATCATAGAATGTGTATGTTTACAGCAATTGATTTTGATATTCACTATCATTCGTCACTTTTGTAAAAGCTTTCTGGGTTAAAATTCATATTGGATTTCCTTTTCAGATTGAAGAAAATCCTGAAGAAAGAACTATTCAACATAAAAGACAATATGAGGATGAAATCATCACAGTTCAAGTTGGCATCCCTAACATAACACCTGAAGAAAACGAGGACGACGATGAAGATGACAATGAGGAATGAATCTAACATTCCTTTGGTTGTGACTGTTTTCAAAGGAAATTGAATGTCCCTAGAATTTGGCTTGACTGCTTTCTCTGAAGAGGTTTCAATCAATAGCTTGTCAATTAAGAAGTCCGACAATTCTGAAGATGAACTAGTATATGAGGGACCAGAGTTCACGTAAGCGTTTAATATTATATGTTGTCATTTGACTTTATTATAGATTGTTATCTATTACAAATTTTGAATGTTTATGTTCTTTTTTACAATCACTTGGATGAAAATCTGCATAAGGCTTTTCTCAAGTATCTCTTTACAGTCATTTGAATGAAAATTTGCAAAAGGCTTTTCTCAAGTATCTCGAGATCCGGGGGATAATAGTCGGCACAACTCGGTCAAGTTAGGCTTTGCCAAGCCAGAGTCTGACCTGTCAAAAAGCCTTAAGCCTGAGCTTTGTCTGCAGCATGTCGTATTTTTATGCCTGAGTCTGGGCTATTTGAAGGTCTAGTTAGTCTGTTAGCCTACATAAAAGCTTATTTATTTTAAACATATGTAAATAAGCAATTAAAATAGTGTTTAAATAGACTAACTAACTAACTTATTAAAGTCTATTCGTTCAAAAAAAATAGACTAACTAACTAAAAAACTAAGATACTGAAAATTTGGTTGCATTGACTTATTTTAACTTAGCTATTAGCATAAGTTCCGTGAGACTATTTGTTTAAGATAACTTATGAAAACAATGTTCATAACGTGTTTTCATCTTATTTTCACAAGGTCTTCAGGATAATCAAGTTTTATTTTTGTATTTTTATCCAAAGTACAAAATATAACATAATGATAATAAAAAATTATTCATATTTATTTAAATAGGCCGGTCTGATAAGCTTAAACGAATCTTTTTATGGCCTGAGGCCTAGCCTTTTTTTACTATATAGGCTTATAAAAAAGACTAGGTCTTTTCTATTTAAAAAAATGTGTGGTTTGGCCTGAGCCTGTATGGGTTAGCCTGTAGGCCCCTGTTATCTGTTAGAACAAGATTGAGAATCTGTGTTCAGAATCTGGTTTTGATGATAACAAGCATATATTTTGTTAGTAACAATTTTATTACTAACAATTTCATTTAGTTCGCAGATATTTTGCTATAAGCTTTATACAGGATTCATCAGAAGCATAATATAAAGACTACATCAGACTAGCTCAGATATGAAATCAAACATCCAGAAGATTGACGAAGCTAAACATCATTCATCAGATGTTCTGATTAAGAATACGTCAAACAAGCCAAGCTTTACTTTCTGCACATGTCATTTTAACTCAGAACTTCCAAGCTTTAATCTGCAGAACTGTACAGAGCAAGTCAGAAGTTCTGATATCCTTTAGAAGTTAAAATGAAACATCTCATTGGTTATGAAGTTCTACATCTTCATGCTTCTGCAACACCAAAAGCATAATTCAATAGATGATCAAAGGAAAGAAAGAAAATACATTAAAAGGAAAGGGAATTTTAATTGATAAAGAACACAATTCAATCCCCCTTTCTTGTGTTTTTCTCCACCTTCATTATCTGCCTGACATATTTCCACCCTTAGGCACAACTAACTTTTTGCAAGAATACATGATTAGGAAAGACAACAAGGAATACTTATTGTGGCCGAAGAAAGTGAAGAGCTCCGTCGAGTAAAAAATGAATGATTTGTAATACTTTGAGATTGATATTTGGTGTCAAAGCATGTTATGTTACATATCATTATATAAGTTACTTAAGGAAGCAAATAATTTTGGATAAACTTTGATTGTTTTAGATTATATTCATAGTTCTACTTCACCCTTCAATCAATATAAGAGTCTCATTTGTGTTTTGCAAGTTAAATCGCATTTATTTACTTCTGGTCATTACATATTTATGAGTTGAATTATGATTTTGTAGGCAAGCAAAAAAAAGTATATTATATTTACTCGGTTAAGGATGGAAGTCTTGTGAGGTAGAAATGCACTACATACTTTTATAGCTAGAAATCAACTGTAAGACTAATTACACAGCAAGAGAGCTTAATCATTAACTGTAACTATTTTTACTCTTGGTTTTCTCCTCTACATCATAGTAAATTGTTACTATGCTTATAACCATTTAGAAATAAGTGTCATACTATTCCCCTCTACATCATAGTAAATTATTACTATGCTTGTAACAATTTAGAAATATCAGTGTATCATACTACTGAAATTTTGTTAGTCCATTGCATTTTTAGGTTTTTATCATTAAGTTTGACAAATGGATAATTTCAGAGCTTAAAGCAGCATTCTCAGACAGTGTACTTGTATTTGTTACATATTTACATTTCATTGTTTCCATCAAGGTTGTTAACAAACGTGCCTTGAAGATTTCATTGTTTCCATCAAGGTTGTTAACAAATGTGCCTTGAAGAAAATTTGGTATGCCACCTGACTATCTTATATATTCACATTCAACTTTAACTCAAAATTCATTAAAATTCCATCATATATGAACTATAATATATACGTTTCTTCTCGCGCGGACGCACGAGTATTCTACTAGTTTAATAGAAAACATATATCTTATACGCTCGTGAATCATACATATTTAAAAATTCTTTTTAATAAATTTCATTTTATTTTATTTTTTTTGAGAAAAAAGAATACATATATATATATATATATATATCAAAGAATTATGTACAAGAACTACACAGACATCATCTATGCCTTACATCATAAGCAATCCAATTCTTTTCCTATATTTGGCTTTTAACCAACCTCTATAAACAATTGAATCTATGATCTTGGGGACTATTTTATTTGCATCTTCATTAGCACCTGAAACAAATACATTCTTGTTGCGATACATCCATATGCCATACACAGTCTCGGCAATAGCGATTTTCAACATGTGAGGATGGTATCCTTTCCCTTTAGTATTTTGAACAATCCACTTTTTCTCCTCTTGCCACTGATCCGGCTGATGCTTCACCTCAAGCCAGTCTAAAACCTCTTTCCAGACATGCTTTGTAACACTGCAGTTTACCAACAGGTGGTCAATGTCCTCCACATGCTCATTACACAAACTGCACAAATCCTCCTGTAGCAGTCCTAGCCGTTTGAGCCTACTCTTTGTCGCCAGCCTACTATGATACACAAGCCAGAGACAGATCACTGCTCTAGGACGCGCAGCATTATGTTGAATAATATGGCTCCAATCCACAGTGTCAGCATCCGTGGACAACTGATCATAGATGAGCTTCATAGTAAATTTTCCTCTACTCTTCATGGTATTCCAAATATTGCCAATCTGATTCATGTCTTCCCTTCTTGCCATGATCTCCTTGAATATCCAAGTAGCAGTAATAAGTATTTTGGCTGTCCACACAGATTCATGTTTCAAATAAACCGTATGCACCCACTTTACCCAAAGAGAATCCATCTTCAAACTGATATTCCACAAGCATCTAAGCATAGTAACTCTATTCCAAACCTCCATGTCAATGAGATTCAACCCACCATTCTTGATTGGGCTACACACCCGTTTCCAAGCAATCGGGCTCTTCTTACTCTTTTCAGTCCCAGTCCACACAAACGCTCTACAAATAGCTTCTATTTTGTGAATAACAGATTTGGGGATAGGGAAGCACATCATCCAGTACTGTGTAATTGCCAGGAAAATACTCTTCACCAACAGAACTCTACCAGCTATACTCAGTAATTTTGAAGACCAATGTCTAATTCTGTTCAGGATTTTTTCAATCAAAGGGAGATAGTGAACCATGCCCAATTTTTTACTTGCTAAAGGAACTCCCAGATATCTAACTGGCAGAGTACCCCTCCCAAAATCAGTGATCTCATGGACTTTCTCTATACTCTCTTCCTCCATACCACTGCAAAAAACTTTGCACTTCTGAGGATTCACACTGAGGCCAGTTGAATCAGAGAATTGTTTGAAGGCATACATCATGAGTTGAATAGAATTAATGTCTCCTCTACTAAACAAAAGAACATCATCAGCAAAAGCAAGATGAGTAATACCAAGACTAGCACACTTACTATGGAACTTGAAGGCATTGTTAGTAGTCATCTTCACCATAATTCTATGCAGATAATCCATAATGATGACAAACAATAAAGGGGAGATAGGATCCCCTTGCCTAAGCCCCCTTTTAGCTGCCAAGATTTCAGAATACTCTCCATTTATCTTAAATCTGTAAGTGACAGTAGTAGTGCTTAACATTATCCATTCTATGAATCTTTTAGGCATACCTATTTCATGGAGAATACTCTCAAGAGAATGCCAATCCACCATATCATAGGCCTTCTGAAGTTCAAGCTGCATCATACAATTAGGAGCTCCATTTTTCCTACCATATCCTTTCAATAATTCAGTAGCCAAAAGAATATGATGATGAATCTGTTGCCCTGGAACAAAAGCTGCTTGGCTAGTGTGGATAATATCTCTCAACACCTTACCCAATCTGTTTGTCAGAATTTTAGAAATTATCTTGTAAAAGGTAGTGCACCCAGCTATAGGCCTAAATTCTCTAACAGTATTAGCCCTAGCATGTTTAGGGATCAGTGTAACAATGGTACTATTAAATGCTCTAAACAGTTTACCTTGAGTAAAGTATTCCTGGACAGCCTCAATGACATCCTTTTTGACAATGCACCAGCACTCCTTAAAGAATCTTGCCCCATAACCATCAATGCCTGGGGCCTTCAAGTCACCAATGCCCTTCAGTGCTTCCTCAATTTCATGCTCAGTAACAGGGGCCACCAGTTGATCTCTTTGGTAATTACTAACTTGGTTGCCTTTCCTTAGAGCTTCTATGTCCACACCCTTCAAATTCTTTGCTTTGCTACCCATAAGACCTCTATAGAATCTGATTACTTCATTATGAATGTCACTCTGCTCAGTAAGGACAGTCCCATCCTCCTTATGCAGAACATCCATACAACTTTGTTGATGCTTAGCCTTAATAGTAGCATAGAAATAGGCAGTGCTACTATCACCTTTAGCCATCCAGTCCACTTTGGATCTTTGCTTTAACATACTTTCCTCCAAGTTATTCAGATGAACAAATTTATCAGTAAGCTCCTTGACTTTGTTAATGCACACAACATCCATTTTATGCTGACTGAGTTCCACTTGGGCCCTCTCAAGGTCATTCCTGGCATCCCTCAACTGAGTGCTCAGGTTGGTCACATTTTTACTGAATTGAGACAATACAGGCTTCAATCTTTGCAATTTATTCCATAGCACAAACATGGCATTTCCAGAGATGGGTTGGTTCCAACACTGTTTAACTACATCCTGAAATCTAGGTAATTCAGTTATGCAGTTATAGAATTTAAACCTTCTCACCTTGCTCTGCCTACACATCTTCAGCTCAAAACACAACAATGCATGATCCGACACATTGGGGGGCAGACACTTCAAGATTTTACCATCACTATAATGGAACCAGTCAGTATTTCCTAACATTCTGTCTATTCTGGAGTAGATTGTCCCATTGGCTTGCTTGTTACTCCAAGTAAAATGATCACCACTACTACTCACCTCACTAAGACCAGTATGAAGCATCATATCATGAAGATCTTTATACTCAGCCTCAGTAACAATTCTCCCTCCCATCCTATCATGAGGAGTCATAAAGTTGTTGAAATCACCAAGAATACACCAAGGACCCTGTATGGTAGGATGAATCTTCTCAATGGTTTTCCAAAGATGCTTCCTCTGAGCCAACAAATTTTGAGCATAAACAGCAGTAAGGTAATGCATGAAAACACCTTTATTATCATAGACTCTACAGTGAATAGCTTGATCAGTACTACTAATCATCTTAATATCATTCTTTGCAGCATTCCAAGAGATCCACAATCTCCCATTGGCATGCTTATTGTAATTGTCTATATAACTATCATGAAGCTTAATCTGCTCTCTAATAGCCTTTGCTTTATTCTCTTTGACACGAGTTTCTATATAGATCATAATATCAAGTTGAATTTTATGGAGACGGGAGCCAATCTCGCGCAGTTTACCTGAATTATTAAACCCCCTTACATTCCATGAGGCTAACATGGATCACCCTCCAAAGACTCTAGTGCATCTTTCGAAATACCTAGAGCTTCAAAACCATTAAGACAGTTCACTAAGCTAGGAGAGTCAGCAAATATTATTTTCTTACCCCTGTCACGATTGGAAGTCACCATGGTCCAATTATCTCCTTCATCAACTTTAGTCTCCTCAGTTTGCTGCATCTTAGGTGTGGAGGTTACCTCAACTGAAGGAAAATCCTCTTTGGCTAGGGGAATTATACTCTCCTGAGCTTCAGCCTTCTTCTCCTTAGGTTTAGGTTGCCATTTTCTTTCAACCTTCTTCATTTGTTCCTTGCATTGATGTCCCACTTTCTTGCATTTATCACAGAACAAGGGCCTCCACTCATACTCCACAAATTGTGTGAATTTCCTACCCTCATTATCCTTGATTACAATTTCTTTAACCATTTCTTTAGTGACATCTACTTCCACCAGAATTCTAGCATAGGAGACTCTATGTTTACTAGCAGTGCATTCATCAGTGACAAGAGGAACTCCCAATGCACTACCTATCTTGCTCAAGCTCTTTGCCCCCCAGAGATACAATGGCAGTTGTGGAAGTTTGATCCAAATAGGCAATGTCCTCAGCATATCTCTCTTCAAATTGAAATCTGGACGCCATTCTTGGATCAGTAGAGGAACGTTTCTTAACGTGTAGGGGCCTTTCATTAGCACAGTCTCCATATCCTCATGAGAATGGAATCTGAGTAAAAAGTAGCCATCATCATTGTAATACAAATCAGGGACCTTGATGAAGTTCCACGTTTTCACCATAAAATTCTTGATCATATTCAAACTGAAATTCTCCCCCAACGCATATAGAACAAGAGCGTTCTCCCAGAATTTCATCTCCGATTGGACATCTTCCTCTTCAATCTCAATTTCAATTTCCCCATCAACAAGCGTTGGAGCCACAAATTGAATAGACAGACCTTTTGCAGGGTTACGATTCTCAGTCAGCACATCGACCCACAGTTTTCGCTCCACCTGCGTCGTCTTCAACTCCTTCAATTTTCGTTCCTCTTCCGAAATTAGGGTTTCAACGACCTCTGGCAAAGGTACCTCCTTCTCTAGTTGTGTGATTGCTTCCGGTAACTCTGTGATTACATCGATCGGCTCGGGGTGGTCCGCCGCCGCCACGGACGACGCCGGCGTAGGTTGCGGCATCGGAGACGAAGGCACCATTTTATTTTATTTTTACTAACAGAAAAAAATTATTATCATTTCTAAAAGACTGAAGACCCATTTTATTTTCTCACAAAAATTAGAGAGTCCAAACTAATTCAAAAAAAAAATCATTAATATTTTGCTGACATAAAATTATTATTATTATTTATTTTTAATTATTTTTAAATTCAATTAATATTCATTATCTTTTTAATTTAAATTAATTAATAAAGAAAGCTAGATAGAAAAATGTTAAAGTTTTAAACTAAGCAAGGGTCAAACTAAAAAGCCCTTAGTCATTGGACAACATCCTCCTCCACTGAACTAATGTATTTTTCATATTTTAACTTACAAATAACACTTATATCAATTATTTTTTTATTACTTTTTAATTATTAGTAATTTTAAATATATTTTGATAATAAATCTTCAAATAAAATTTACATCCACTAAAATCGCATTTAGATATTTTTCAAAACCATTTTATACAAATTAAAATTAATTTATAATAACATCAAAAATAATACTCACACGTTTAAATAATTTACACCCACTAAAATCACATTTAAATATATTTTAATCTCAACAATGATACATTTTGATGATAAATTTGTTAATAAAATTTACACCCACTAAAATCACATTTAGATATTATTCTAACACATTTAAATAAAAATTTAAAATTATCTTTAATTTGTAAATATGATAACTTGTAAATATGTTTGAATGATATAAAAAATCACATTTAAATTATATTGTTTGAGTTCAAGCACATTTTAATAGTAAATGAATATATTTGGATGTGTTTTGTAAATTATTTAAACATAGAAATTTAATTTTAGATGTTATTAGAAATTAATTTTAATCTACATAAAATGGTTTTAGAAAATATTTAAATATGATTTTAGTGGGTGTAAATTTTAATTGAATATTTATTATCAAAATACATTAAGTATTTCTAATAATTGAAAAATAATAAAAAAATATATTGATATAAGTCTTATCTGTAAGTTTAAACATGAAAACAAATTGGATTAGTGGTCAATAAGATTGTCTCTTAATCAATAGATCTTTGGTTAAGAATCGATTGAGACTTTTTTTCTTAGTCTAATTTGGACTCTCTAAATTTTTTACAGATTAAAACGAGTCTTCATTCTTTCTAAAATTTTGACCAAAATTTTGACCCAAAAAATCACCTAAAAAATATTGACCCTTTTTACTTCATTTTCATGATCTCGTGATAAAGTTGTTGTGACAAAAATTCATGACATCTCGCTAACAATTTAAAAATCAAATAAGTTGGCATGTTTAACTATTTAAATTAAAAATTTATTGGTAAGTTTGTTAGTTTAATATTGTTTAGGTATTAACTTTAGTTGAATTAATAGAACTATTATCTAAAAGTGTTTATCATCAGCTCTTCAATTTAAAATTTTAAAATATTGATCATACTATAATTTGGAATTTAGAAATGTAAATGATTGAATTTATTTCATGTGTTTGACAAAATATATTCAAACTGATAAAAAAATTTGTTTGTTTTTTATTTTTGTCACAAACTATATTCAAGAATAATAGTGTGAAAAGTTTATTAAAAAAAAAAAACTCGTTTGTTGGAAGTTAATTAAAGTTATAACTTGAAAATAATAGATAAATGTAGAGAAATTATTAGACATGGTGTTTTTTACTTTAACGTAAAAGAATGAAATTCAATAAAAGAATAGAGAAAAACAAATAATGTGTGAATAACATAGAAGAAGTTTAATTGACAACTCCAAACAAAGCCTCAAATATCCATTCAAAAATGAAATATGCATGTATCATGCATATATTGCATGAGTTAATTTCAAGCTAAAATTATGATTCATTCATGCAACCAATCATCATCATGCCAGTTTCATTTCATCTAACTTACTACGTAATTTACGGTACACACTTAAGTAGCTATATATATATATATAACACCCCTCTAATGAACTTTTAATTCTACAAACTAAATTAACAAAAAAAATTGTGACACAAATATGTCATCAACAAAAGTAACATTAAAAAGTTGTTACTCGGTGAGACCTAAAGAACCAACATGGTGTGGTCGATTACCATTATCTGAATGGGATCAAATTGGAATCATAACACATGTGCCAACAATTTACTTTTACCACCCTCCACAAGATTGGCTTACCTCTCCCACTAAAATATCCACCACTTTGAAAGAGTCGTTAAGCAAAGTTCTAGTGCCATTTTATCCATTAGCGGGTCGTTTACAATGGAAAGAAAATGGTCGTTTTGATCTCGAATGCAACTCATTGGGTGTTCAATTCATTGAAGCACAATCTTCGTTAGCATTATCTGAGTTCGATAACTTTTCACCATCTTCTGAATATTATCGTTATCTCATCCCGCACGTTGATTACACGCTTCCAATTCAAGATATTCCTTTGATTTTTGTTCAACTCACAAGTTTCAAATGTGGAGGTATTAGCATTGGGTTGTTAGTCTCACACGCAGTTGCTGATGGACAAAGTGCATTGCATTTTACTTCTGAATGGGCCCGACTTGCACGTGGCGAAACTATAAAAACGATGCCGTTTTTAGACAGGAGTGTTGTGTCTTTAAAATCAGATTATTGTAATTGTGTTAATGAATGGGAGTTTAATCAACCTCCATTATTGCTGGGAAATTTAGATAATGTTGAAGAAAGAAAGCGAAAATCTACGGTGGCTATAATAAAAGTGAGTAAATCACAACTAGAAAAATTGAGAAAAATTGCAAATGAAAGTTGGGAAAACCCTAGTAATGGTCGAGGTTTTACAAGGTATGAAACAGTAACCAGTCATATTTGGAGAAGTGCATGTAAAGCCAGAGGGCATAAAAATAACCAACCAACTACACTTGGTGTTTGTGTTGATTGGAGGAATCGTGTGGAACCTAATTTACCAAAAGGGTATTTTGGGAATGCAACTTTGGATGTTGTGGCAACTAGTCTTGCAGGTGATTTAATGGCTAAGCCTTTAGGATATGCTTCAAGTAGGGTTAGGGAAGCGATTGAAAAAGTGAATGATGAGTATGTGAGACAAGTGAGTGATTATTTTAAGAAACAAGACGATTTGACTAAGTTTCAAGATCTTCATGCAATGATAGGGAATGATGATGAAGGGTTTTTTTATGGGAATCCTAATTTAGGTGTGGTTAGTTGGTTGACATTGCCTATCCATGGACTTGATTTTGGATGGGGAAAAGAGATTTATATGGGACCAGGAACACATGAAATTGATGGAGATACTTTGCTTCTTCCTAGTCATGATGATGATGGATCTTTGTCAGTTGCTATTTGTTTGCAAGAGGTTTATATGGGTGCCTTCAAGAGACATTTTTATGAAGACATTGTGTGACTCATGGATGAATTAAAAGGAAGTGGTACATAATTGCAATAATTAAAACAATTGGACACCTTCTGAAATTTATAAATAACCCAAACTAAATAAGTATAAGAATTTAATTACATATATAAATGTTGGTATAAGGAAATCAATATTAATTTCTTAACCATGTACTTATATGTTATCTTGTAATCTTCTTTGTTGTCATTGTAATAAAAAATATAAAACATGAATTGAATTCATTCTCTACTACTAGAAATTTTATTTAATTTGATATGTTTGTAAATGAGTTTCTCTCTGTTTTTAATAAAATCATATATAATATATGTTGACAATCATTTTTACGTTATTTTAACAAGCAAATTAAGATGAAATCGGAGAAATAACAAGCAGAAGTCATGTCAAAGTGTAAAGAAAGGTACAAAAACTAATAAGTCGAAGAAACAAAGTCAAAACGAGAAATTATGAAGAAACCACCATTTTTCAGCAAAATTTACATCATGACGTTTGTCTAGTAATTTGATCATATATGGAGTTTCTTAACTCGAATTAAGACGAAGTTTTTTGCAAAAGAAAGACAAAAAGAAGATCTTGCTATGGAATCATCGCGGCGCGATGGGGACATATCGCGGTGCAATGACACACATTTAACTAACACAAATATTACTATTTAAAGAAAAATTTAACTACTTTTTTAAGGGTTCTGAATTGGAGAGATAAAGTGAAAGCTAAGGAGTTTCAAAGGGTAATTTTGGAGCACATTAGAGTCATTGGAGAGCAATTTTTCCGTAGATTTTGATGATGAATACTTACCCACTCAAATCAAATCTTCGTTCTTTATCTCCCCTTTAAAAGTCAAGCCTGCCACTCCCTTGAGAAAACCTAGCAGCCTGAATTTTTCAGCCCCCTTCAAGGGGAAAATACTTCACTCTCTCTCTCTCTCTCTCTCTCTCTCTCTCTCTCTCTCACCTCTCTTCACAAAAATCCATCTAAACTCCATTGAAGTTCAAGCCTTTTTTCATCATCAACCATGGCAACTCAGGGAAAGGCAAAGACCAGGCTAAATCATCGTTCTAAGCAAACTTCCATGATTTATCAAGGTTACTCACCATTGTAGAAAAAAAAGCAAGGTTGATGGCTTTCTTTCATAAGAAGAGGCTAATTACTCCCAAATTTGGTAATCTCGACACTTTTCCATCCAAATGCTTTTCTTTTCATTGTATTTTCGCAAGTCAATTACTAGAAGATTTTGTTACTAAATCTGGCTCTTACTACCCTTATTTAGTTATAGTATTCTTTAACATGAGTTTGAAAAATAATAAGCAGGCATCTCCAGTTAAGGGTGTACCAGTCTCTCTAACAACTAAGCAACTAGGAGAATGTCTTAAAATCCCCTTTGTTGATTGACTCACGCTGACTACCACAGAACCGCCAGTGAAATCAAAGCTCATCGCAACAGCACACCAATGTCGCACCACCCTAGAGCAATACGTTCCGCTGCCAAAACGAGCCCCTATACCTGCATTTCCGCCACTGAGCACTGCGCCGCCGCGATTCTGTCATGGTCGTCATCAAAGGTTCAATTTGCATTCTCTTTTTCATTCCTTTGTTTCATGCTTATTTGAATTATTTGTTCGATTTTATGAAAATATGTGAGAAGAGTCTTGATTTGGTGGATTTGCATAAGTGAGTTTTTGTGTTGGTTCTCTGAGAAAATGGTAGAAAATGGTCGAGGGAGAAAAAGAAGATCCAATTTCGATTCCTTTTTCTTTATTATTCTCATTCTATTATTCTAACTTTATTTGTTAGTTTTATTTTTGATTAAAAGCCGCCACGTGACATGTTATAACTGGTTGTAGGTTTTTAACTTGAAAAGACACTCATGTGGTTATGAGTGGTCCGTCCTTCTCCACCAATATGTGTTCTTTTTTTGTTTTTTAATATTTAGAAATTAGGGTTTTTTAGTGTGGGCTTTGGGCCATTAGGTTGTCTCTATTCGGCAAAATAGCCTTTTTGGTCCCATATGTTAATCCCGAGGTTCATTTTGGTTCCTCAACTTCAAAAAGTTTCATATTGGTCCCTTAACTCTTCAAATGGTGTCATTTTAGTCCTTTTTGTCATATTAGCGACGAATTTAGCGACCAATTTTTGAGTTTTTCCGTCGCTAATATGACAAAAAGGACTAAAATGACACCTTTTGAACAGTTAAGGGACCAATATGAAACTTTTTAAAGTTAAAGGACCAAAATGAACCCCGAGGTTAACATATGGGACCAAAAAGGATATCTTGCCTTTCTATTCATACCACCATTTGTTTATTTCTGCACCCCAAGTCCATTTAGTTTAATTTTAGTTATTTCATTTATTGAATTTATTTTAATTTGGTTTATTTGATGAATAATTTTAGTTATTTATTTTTATTGAACTTGTTTAATTTAGTTAATTAGGTTAACTTTTCAAATATATTAATTAAATAATTAGCTTGTACATAATTTTAGGGATCGCCGATTAAATTAAAATATTTGTCCCGCTTGTAAATAAACGTAATGCTTTTTCACCATTGACTTGTAAATTTATAACTTGTAACCCCCCTTGAATCGTAGATGAAAAATAGCACAATTTCCCTTTATATAGTGAAGTAGTTATAATAACCCGATTTTAGGCGTATGATGTAGAGAGATGTTGGATGGATCTTGGATCCGAATCCCCTGTGTTACATCCCATGATAATACCCATACGTCGGGATTTATACTAGTTCAGTGCGTCGTCTTTGCTTGCACTTAATATAAATTTTGATGGTAAACCATAAAAAATCGTTGTTGTCTTTCACTTTGAATTTTTTAGTGTTCTTTTGTACAGATGATAATCACATATCAAAGCTCAAATACTTAGAATTAACTACTAATGTATACAATTTTATTTTTTTTTATTTTCCTTCAACTGAGCTCACAATGCTACAAAAACTCCAAGAGTCACAATCTTGAGCATATATAACTTCACAGCTCTTCAAGCACTTCAAGATCTCATTCCACATCAATCTTCACTTGATTCTCATGTTGACATATGCTATAAACTCTAAAACTTCTTGGAGAATACTTCTTTTTCTTCAATGGAGTTCAATTGCTAAAAATCCACAAAACTGACTTTTCTATGTAAAAAACCTTCATAAAAACATTAGAACATCCAATGGATCACCTTACAATAAGAACTCATGGTCTCTCATAGAATTGACCAACATTCATACTCATCAATGGTGTTTTAGAGTTCAAGGTAGAACTAGAAGAAGTTTCAGAAAATCTCACACAAACAAATTTTCTCACTCAAGAGATTAACATTAATTTTTTTCTCCAAGGTATATTTGAGAGAGATTTTTGTGTGAATGATGAGCATCAAAATTTTATCAAATATTATGAAAAAAAATAAAGAGAGAACAAGGTTCATATATGTGCTACAGATAAGACAAAAAAGTGTAAAAATAACACTTTGATTCAATTCAAATGCATAAAAGATTATTCAAGTCAAGAGACGAGAGGACTCGAATCAAGTAACAAAAATTAATTTGGGTTGTGATTCAACTAATTTTAATCATGTGATTCGGATCACATAAATCCATGATTCGAATAACGTTCCCAACACTGAATTTTTTTTGTAAAAATGTGTTCATGATTTGAATTAAATGGGACCATGATTCGAATTGTGTTTCCAGAATTAAATATTGAAGAAACATAAAGGCTCGTGATTCGAATCAAGGCATTTCATGATTCAAATCATGCTAGATAGAATTACTTGGTTCAAATCATACACATATTTGGTTTGAATCAGCTGTGTTGACTTTAGTCAAACGTTCAAATTTATGCACGAAAAAAGATATTTGACCTCAGAGCGAGTGAAAGACTCATTGTGTGGGGCTCAAATGCGATAAGATAATAATATCACAAACATCATAACAGATAAATTGACACTCTTACCAATAGAGAAATTTCAATCTTCTCCTTTTTGATGTTTGATAAATTTTCAGATTCGAGATCCTTAGAGCTTAGGTCCCCCCCTGCATTCAACACCCACACATGTAAGCTTATTGTCATAATCTCACAAACCTTCTCGCCCTTTGACAAAATCAAAAGAGATGGGCCAAAACTAGACAAAAAAATACATCATATATCGAAAAATCAATGATATATGCATTCACACAAACATTTGCACATATTAGATAAACTTAAACATCACAAACATAATTTCACTATTAACAGTCATTGACACCATATAAAAGCATCACACCACCATCCAACACTACAACACGGAAGGCCTACGAAAGCGCTTATTTTGGGCTTTAAAAGCGCTTAAAAGCGCTGTGAAAGCCAGCGCTGGCGTAGGTAACAAAAGCGCTTCTGAAAGCGCTCTGGTAGACCCCCCCTATAAGAGCGCTTTTCTGGAAAAAGCGCTCTGGTAGGTCCCCCTATAAGAGCGCTTTTCTGGAAAAAGCGCTCTGGTAACTCAGCCTATAAGAGCGCTTTTTCCAGAAAAGCGCTCTGGTATCCCCCCCTATGAGAGCGCTTTTTCTGGAAAAAGCGCTCTGATAGCCCCCCCTATAAGAGCGCTTTTGTAAAAGCGCTTTCGTAGGTTGCGTTTTTTTTTTCTATGCTTTTTTTTAATCTTTGGCAGCGCTTTTACTAAAAAGCGCTTTCGTATGTGGACCTTTAAGAGCGCTTTTTAAAAGCGCTGTCGTTGCTAAATGAGGTATTTTAATGTGCAGCCTGTAATTTAAGCCTCCCAGTCGACCTGTAATATTTTCGACCTGTAATATATTTTCAACCTGTAATATTTTCGACCTGTAATATATTTTCAACGATATATTTTCAACCATAGGTAGGACAATATATATACTAATATAATACCATTATAATATCCAAAATTATATATATACATAATTACAAACTAAATCAGTAACATAACAATATTATAATTCAAATCGACACAAATCCTACATGAAAAGTTGATGAATATAAAATTGACACAAATCCTCTTTGATTTCTTCCAACTTAAGTCTCGGGTACGAAGCAGCACGGAATTCGTCCAAGTACTACAAAACAAAAACATAATATGAATGATTTAGTTAAATGTAATAAATTATATGAAATTATCTTAAGTTATAAATTCATACCGTGAGCGGAATCTCTAATTGATTCGCCTTAAGGATTTCTTTCATAAACCTCAAAACATAGTATCCGCAATCTGAACTGTTTCGCTGTTGCGGACACTACATAGAAAAACAAATAAGATCAAATATCACAATAGTCAAGTAGCATAAATATTATAAGCAAAAATATTATAAGCAAACTTGTGAAAAATAATGTACCTGCACTTTGATCCAAGTAATGTTGTTTGATTTAGTCCGGGATACCTGTGCGTCTCGTTGACTTCGGAACACTTGTATTGATCTAACAAATATATAAAAGCATGTTTAGATCAATCTCACAAATAATTAAATATATAAATATACACGAATATTTAGAACGATCCCACTTACAAATCAATCATTTCCTTCATAGCCGGATAATTGGTCCAGTCACCATTTACCGAATTCAGATAATACACCACTTCTCTTATAGGGTTGATAGCAAGCAACAACCAATGTGCTCTATAAATTAAAACAATAGGTTATATGAAAATTTTGCTATACACAAAAGAAACAGAGATTAGATGAACCAAGAATGAGAAACTAACCCTACTGGTCGGGTATTATACGCCCAAAGATGCAGACTTTCTGTATTGCCGGTGGACATGAATCTATCGACTAAGCGCTGTCTAACTGATTCCGGTTCCGAAGCAATTGTCATTCCGCTGCAATGGGCGGAAGACACGAAACGGAATCTGTTTGACAATGGAGTCCCGCGCAACACTCTGTCATACAACAACCTTAAATAAAAACATAATAAACATTAGATTATTTTCATTGAAATGTGTAAATAAATTGTGGGACTAATTAAATAATATATCGGATGAGTGAATATTACCGGATGTATGAGTGCATATTACCGACGCCTAGTTGTTCATGCGTAAAAATCTCTTCCAAGTCATCAATTCCAATATTTGACATGAATTCAATACTAAAGACACCTTCATCCATATTGATTTCACGTAAAGCACCATCCTTCAAATCGGACATATCAACAATTGTTCCGAGCGTCGTCCGGTATCGAGGCACAAAAGCACCGCCTTTTTTTGCTGCTGGCTTCGGAGGACCAGTGGGTGGTACGATACGAACTGGTTGCGTCACTTGTTGTGACCCCCGAGCAGATGCCTAAAAATCATATAAGTTAGGTAAAATATAAAATCATACAGTTTTAGATTCAGATTATATATTAACACTTTAAATGTACCTCTTTTAGTGATGCAACAGACTCCTCCTCCTGTAAAATCCCTTTACCCTTAATTGCGGGTTTTGTAGGAGCAGTCTAAAATTAAAATGTAAAAAATAATTAATAAACGGTGCAGAATTGACATTCGAAAACTAAATGATTCATAATCGTTTTCAATATACCTCATCACTAATGGTAATGAGCTCCGAGGGCCATGCAACAAATGATCCTATTGCATCTCGCAGCAATGTCGTCTCTGAGACCATGTCAGGTACCGGTAGCATCGCATCATGATCTAATACAACATCCACCGATACTTTTAGGTGTCCATCCGGGAGCGGTCTATGGTGAAGTAAATCTCCCAAAGTGTTGTGCACTTTTCCCTTGCCAACTAGGCGATAATTCGGTGACGATAAGTATAGTTGGCAAGATGAAATGCCCTAAACCAATAGTAAATATAAAGTCATTATCATTAATAAAATAGAACAATTTGTAAGGAAAAAAATTTATAATTACCTCGGGAAATTTCCTTTGACAGTTGATACTAGCCTTATCACTAGTTTCTTTCACCGATGAAGTGTTGCACTTTTCTCTCATATACATATCTTTATCTCTTTGCAATTCAGAGACTTGTGCTTGCAATTCCTGCAATTTTTGCAACACTTCTTCATTGGTAGGATTTGATCTTCTCCTAAGATGCTTGTAAAAAGAGGTTGGAGTCACACCATGACCTTTACCCCTCACCCGACCGGGATACTCAGGAGCATCTAGTGCTCTACTAAGTACGCTCCTATCATCCTGGTCCTCACCGGTGGATACCGATTGCGACAAGGTCTCCTGTAATTCATTTACATTTCAATAATTATTAGTGGAGATAAAAAATCATTTATATATTAAAAAACATTTGATTTAATTAAAGACACAATGTTATACTTACACATTCAGCATAAACTCTTTGAACATCGGGATCGACAGCTTGATTCTTGCCCACACGAGCTTCCTTCCACAACACATGTACTGGAAGTGAGGTTTCCTCACTTTTCGTCTCCTCTAACTATATATGCATTGACACAAATAAAATCGTCAAATAAAACACATTTAGACAATTAATTAAAACGCATTTCTATTTACTTACAATTTTTTCCTCTAAGCGTGCATATCCCAAACGCCCTTTTTTGTATGGATACGCGGCTTTTGAGGCTCTCGCACTATTTGTGGCACTCCTTTTCCGAAAAGATTCATCTCTTTGCTCTACAAACTTAGCCCAATCATTATCATTAATGAACATCTCATACTTTTTTGGACGTCCCGGGGCCTCTTCAAGAAAGTTTCCTTCTTTATCCTTAAGACAGTTGTTTGTTAGATAAGCTTTCCACCCTCTATATCTTTTTCCGGCCAAACTAAGAATGAAGCGTTTACGCTCATCTGGTATGGTAAAAGACCTCTGCAAACAAACATACGCATATAGTGTGTTAGTATAAGTAATTTAATCAAATTATCGTCAAGATAATAACAACAACCATATATGATACCTTAAGCTCGTCCCAAATCATGTCTTTTTTCTCGTCCGACTCTTTGCTTTTCAGATTCCATTTAGCTACGGAGACTGGAATATGCAAACGAACAAGTGTACCAATATAGCTTGTCAACTTTGTAGAATTAGGACCAATTGGTTGGTTATCAGAATTCCATTCCAAATTATATATCAATCCTTGGTCTCTATGTCGAATGATTCCCTTCATAAGGGACACACCTCGTGCAACTTCTTTTGATGATGTATCCGGAGCATCTATATCTTGTGAGTTTTCTTGTGGGTTCTCTTGTGGGTTTTCTTGTGGGTTCTCCTGTGGGTTTTCTTGATTACTAGCCATTGAACCTGTATAAAACAAACTAAAGCACATTAGTACACTATTAATAAGATAACAATCTATACAAGTCAAATGGAAGTCAAACCATGCATGTACAAGTAAATCGGAATCGAAATCGGTGAAATCAGAATAAGCGACAAAAAAAGAAAGTTGTCGAAATTGAACGAAATTTACATGGCTATGGTAAAACGTCCTCACGGACTCAAAAATGAAGTCGGTTTTCCGAAATTCAGACCCTAAGCCCGACTTTTGATCACGGGCAGAACCAAAACCGATAAAAAAACAGTCCCGAAATGTAAAGATAAGTGAATGAGCAGATCCGGAATTGTCAAAATAGTATAGTTACATGTAAAGAAGTCGACAAACGGATACATGGTTCAAAAGTTATGTACAAAACGAAAATATGCACCAAAATTGAATAAGTATTGTAACAATCGGAATACAAATTGAAAAAACTATACAAATTGAATATATAACATTAGTCGGAATATGTATACTATTACCTTTTTCACTAACGTCTCTTTCTTTTCTTGGTAGGATTGTATGCTACGCGTCTCTTAACAACGCGGACGGTTGGATTGATCCAAATACCCTCATTATGATCATTTCTAGTACAAGATTCGTTCTCATCTTGATCGTTTCTTGTACAAGATTCAATGGCAACACCAATATCACCTTGATCTCCAATGTTTTCATCAACTATTTTGTTTGATAAAAGCACTATAGACCATTTCGTACTTGTCGGATCATTGACATAGAACACTTGTTTAGCTTGAGAGGCTAGAATGAAAGGCTCATCTTTGTACCCCACCCTGTTGAGATCCACTTGCAAAAATCTTGACTTATCCATTCGTATGCCACTATTATTTTCAACCCACTTGCAACCAAATACAGGAATTTGAAACTATGCGTAATCAAACACCAAAATGCGCTCGATAACCCCAAAATATGACAAATTTGCAAATTTCGGATTTAAGTCATTCGCACTTGATATGTGCATTGCTTCAGCTACCAAGGTAACACCACTATTTTGCATAGTACTTTTATCATCATGTTCTTTGGTATAAAATGTGTATCCATTAATTGCGTATGCGCTATATGAAAACACAATTATACTTGGACCATAGGCTAAACATCTCAACCTTTCTGTTACCGAAGCAGGATCTGAACGATACTTTAAATAAATATGTTCCCTAAACCACGGTATGAAACTTCGATTGTGCTCTCGTACTATCCAGTTCTCATTTCTATTCGGATTTAAATCTCGGAGAACAACCTTGTGCATTTCAACATACGACTCAACCTCAATCTCATTGTGCAGAACATACAAGTGCGCTTGATCCCGTTCGACCATTGATATTGTCACAACTTTATTTCCAATTAGCCTTTTTCCTTCTTTTTTTTCGACAATATGAGATTTGGGGAGTCCAATTGATTGAACATTTGACAGATATTCAGTACAAAACTCAACCGCTTCTTCAACAACGTATCGTTCGGCAATACAGCCCTCCGGTCGACTTCTGTTTTTCACGTACCCTTTTAATATTTTCATATAACGTTCAGCAGGGTACATCCATCTCATATAAGCTGGTCCGCACAATTGTGTCTCATTCACAAGATGAACGACTAGATGAACCATTATGTCAAAAAACGAGGGAGGAAAATACATTTCAAGATCACATAAAGTAACAACTATCTCTTTTTTTGCAATGTTGGTAAGATCGCGGGATCGACCACCTTACTGCAAATTGACCTGAAGAAGAAACACAGCTTAGTTATTGCGCTTCTTACTTTTTCTGGCAGAATAGAATGTATACCTATTGGTAAAAAATGTTCCATTATAACATGACAATCATGCGTCTTCAAACTCTTTAACTTGAGGTCTTTCATGGACACAAGTCTTCTAATATCTGAAGAACATCCTTCTGGAACTTTAACTTCACTGAGGAACTTACATAATGTTTTCTTCTCCTTTCTAGATAGAGTGTAAACAGCAGGTGGCAGATATGTTCGTTTTCCTTTCATCACGGGTCCTGTCATACCCTAATTTTTGACCCCCCCTGAGATGACATATCTTCAGGATTTTTCATCAAGTCAAGACAAGTACCCAGAGCAGTCATTTCTCCATCTGGTACCTAATCGAGGATGCTCAAAGACAAGAAAGCTCAGGCAAAGGATCAATCAATACAAAGACTAGTCTCTAATACAATCATGGGGCTCAAAAACTTCACTTTTCTCATCTATGATTGATTAGACATCCAGTCATATGAGTACAGGTTTACTCAGGTCACCAGACTAGGGTTTTGAGCCTATCAAGGACTGAAATCAGGGATCACATTTGGGAAACCCTAAAAAACCTCAGAGGGTCATTCAAAGACATCAATCATCTTCAAATAACTCATATTACAAGGTCTACTGGACATCACACTTCAATTCAAAGTCTACAGTCATTACTTTCACATGGTCGACAAATTAGGGTTTTGACCTAATTCACCAAGATAGTTGACTTCTGATCAGGGCATGAATCCAAAACTCAAGACATGATTCAAGGATCTCTACTACCTCCATATAATCCATTTATATCATCCATTTGGGGAGAAGATCTTATTTCTACACAAAAGCCCAAAAATTCACTTTGTCAGGAAAAAGTCAACTGTGAAGGATCATCATTGACTTTTAAGGTTTTTGGTCAAAAAATGACTTTCAAAGATCAATATCATCAATATATGGATGTCAAAGTCATTTGGCCAAAGAAATTCAAAGAAATTCATCAAGGAGCGAAAAGTCGGGAATTAGGGTTTTTGAAGGCATGGTGAGATCTCAAAATTTCACCTACACAACTCAAAAAACTTCCAACATGAAAGTTGTAGATCTTGCCAAATAAAACAACATCTTACAAGGGAACTTTTTTCAAAAGATCAACCATTTATGAAGTTTTGGAAATTTTGAAGTTTAGGTCATAAACACTTAGAAATTTTTCTAAGTGTTTTAACCTAGTTTTCTTCCAACTTTGGCCTCATTTTTCACAAATTTCCCAAAGGATTCTGAAGAAGACATAAACTAATGATTTAAAGTAGATGTTTAGGGCTTTCCAAATTGTGTTCAACCTTCTCAAAATTCAATTTGAGCTAAGAGTTATGCTTGTTCAAAGTTGGCCTCATGAAGTAAAATTATAGGTCATGCATCATTTTGGAACTTTGAAATTTTGTGCACATGACCTCAAATATAGATGCTACATGACCCATAATACATCTGCAAACATGCCATGCATTCATTTTCACCATGCCATAAGAATTGAAGAAGATTCTAAAAACAAGAACATGTGATTATGTAATGATTACATTTGTGAATTTATGGCAAATTGATGAATCACCCAAGGAATCTTCTCACCAACCAATTAGAGCTCATTTCTGGCTCAGAATTGTCCCCTAAGATCAAGCAAAATCGAGGGCTAGGGGATTGATCAAATGGAATCAAAATTCTCATCATTGCATAAGAGATATTTGCAAATTTCCTTCATGGCTAAGAAACCAAATCAACTTCACTAAGGAAGCTCACTCCTCTGCAGCTATACTGATCCATTTGCCTATAAATACAGATGCATTCCTCATTCAAAAACACACCAAAGCAACCATATTACTTGCTTTCTCTTTCTTTTCTTTTGTTCATTGTTTTTCAAAGTTCTTTGGCAAGAAGAATCGATTTCTTCAAACCAGAGCTTATCTTTGGGAAGTGAGCATTCTAACATCTCAAGGGAGGTCATTTGAGGTGATCCAAGCACCTGGATCACTTCTGTAAGTGGAGGAACACCATTGTTGCTCTCACTTTGGAGCATTTGCAGTTGGAGGTCCATGGAGTAATTCAGGAGGTTCTGAGCCAAGCCAATCATCCAGGCACACTCCTCAGGTCATAGTGAAGCTAACCAGATGGCTGCAGCCCATCTGTAACTCTAAATTCAACACCCTCCATGTTCACTTGAAGCTGAAATCGAGGGAGGTCCATAGAACAATTCAGAAGGATTCAGGCTATAATAAACATCCAGTTAGCATCATTGAGTCTCAGGGAAGCTATTGAGATCATTCATTCAAGCCCAGGTGCTCTCAATCATCCTCACGACCTTCAGTTTCAGAGGTAAGTTTCTGAACCTCACCTCTTTAATTTAAGCACTCTTTGTGATAAAGCTCGATTCTATCTTGTTCAGCATCATCAGAGGATTGAAAACCCTCTATCATCATTCATTTATCTTTCAGCATAGTCATTTAATTTGATTTTTAAGTTTTAGGGTTCTTCACGATTTCTGGTAAATTAGTTAGATGTAGTTAATATAAGTACATGTTAGTTACATATTTAGAATCGTGAGTAAATTTAGAGCAAGTTTGGTCTTTACATCTTTGCAAATGGTGGAGAAATGAGCAAGTTCATAAATTTGAAATTTGAGAGCTTGAGGTTGAAGACGAAGATGGTGGTGGCGCGCAATTTTCAAACTCAGGTCTAAGTTTATTTTATTTTGATTGATACCTGTTTCATTAACGACTAAAACGTGATAGCCCAGTGGTAGAGAGTGTTTGTGTGTTGCGCGTGCCCAAGGTCTGGGGTTCGAATCCCCCTCGCCCCAGACTTTTTGATTCTTTTATTTTTCAATGATTTACTACTTGTTTTAAAACATAACCAAATGAGTGCAAGTTACTATCACCATGCGCGCGCTGGCCCAGTGGTTTGGTTTTGGGTGTGTGACCTAAAGGGCGTGAGTTCAAGCCTTGGTGAAGACATTTCTATATTTTTTACCACTTTTCACACTTATTTCCTTCACAACTTCACATGAATATTTAACCTATCAAATTAAATCATTTTCACTTCATTTTTCACACACTTCTTATTTAACATACCTATTTTGTGAATAATCAAAAAAATCATAAAAATATTATTTATTTCATGTATTTTTATTAGGTTTAAAATAGTATGTTTTAGGTGTTTTCTTAAATACTTGAATACATATTTTTCACTTTGTTTTAACCTAAATCACTTTGTAAATAATTTTATGATAAAATCCTAATTATTTAGGTCTTAATTAAGTAAAAATCTTTATTTTTACTTTAATTAAGTTGACTTTTGTCAATTTTCAAAAGCTGTTATCAGTCTCCGATTAAACGAATGATTAAGGTTTTCAAACAACAAAACCTTGTATCATTCCAGATCATTTTTTTTAAATTGCTTTTACACCAGTACTGCAAAGTACTGGGCCTCTAATAGAGTGTAAGTCCCAAAAACCTTCTCTTCTTAGCTTGTTTTCAAAACTGTATTTTCAAAATCTTCTTTCTGTTTTCAAAACATTCTTCTGGTATTTGAAGGGCATTATTCCCGGTGAAACTCTTCAGATACCTATGTGACCTTTGTCCATCTTCACTTCTTCTGTTTTCAAAAACCATTAACTGTTTATCATATACATTCAACTGTTATCAACAAAAACAATAAAAATACTTTTGAGGCTCTGTACATACTTCTTCAAAGGCCTCCACTCCATCCAGGTTAGGCTTTACAAGCTTTCAATTTACAGTCTTTATTTAAATTACTGTCAAATATAAACTGTGCACATATTTGTTTAGAACTACGTTTGAGTATAAACCTTAGGACAGTTAAACTATATATATATTATAGGAATATGACCTAGGATTGAGAATGTCTTCCCGGTGAAGGCTCTTTCCTAATTAGAGATCTGTAGTTCAAACCCCCAAGATGAATTATTCCCGGTGAAACATCTTGGTAAAAACCTTAGAATCCAAAAATATAGGACACATCCACCCAAAGAGGAATTATTCCCGGTGAAACCTCTTACCCATTTGCTTAGAGCCAAAATAAGTTCAAAACCACATAGCTTTCTCTTGTGCTATAACAAGGACCCTCGATTAGCCTCCTCTTGGGCTTTGTACAAGGACCCACAGGCTTCTTAAAAGCATTTCCACCTTCCTCTTGAGCTTGTATACAAGGACCCATCAGGTTTCTTATAAACATAGGAACAGGTCTTTAGTCACCTTTTAGCCTACCCTGGTGAGTTTCTTCCAATTTAAACCAGACTTTAAACAAGCTAAGTTTGTCTCAATTTTGCATTGAGTACACTTTTTGGAATGAGAGACATGGACAGTCTCTGTCACCCTTATCTTCATCAATCTTCCTTAGCAGAGTCTAGGATCCATGTTTGATCATCCTCAGCATTGAGTCAGCCTTCATCTTGGGCTTTAAACAAGAAGTCTCACTAGATAATCTTTCTGCCATTCATTTTAATAAAAAAACCCCTGGAAAGGGTTAGCCTCCAACATCTGTCTAAAATGTCAAAATCCCTGGAAAGGGTTAGCTTCCACACATTCCTTCATTTTAATAAAAAACCCCTGGAAAGGGTTAGCCTCCAAAGTCAATTAATAAAAATGTCAAAAAAATAAAGATTCATTTCTCTTAGGAGATAATTTCCCCAAAAGAGTCAAAACCCCTGGAAAGGGTCAGCCTCCAAAAAACATGATAAAAGTCAGTCTTTTAACAGACAAATTCACCAGCTGAGTCAAAATCCCTGGAAAGGGTTAGCTTCCAAAGAAAAATAGTCTTTTAATAAATAAAACCTCCTCATTAGAGTCAAAACCAACAAAAAACAGTTAGCCTCAACCTTGGGCTTCATACAAGGCACCCAAACAATAAAACTCCCCTGTCAAGAGTCAGCCTCAACCTTGGGCATTGTACAAGGCAGATAATAGAGTCTCCCCAGTGAGTCCTTCATCACTCAGTAGCCACAACCTTGGGCTTTGTACAAGGCAGATAAACCATATCTTTCATGTGTCAAAGATTCCTAACACTTAGGATCTTTCCCCATATAGTCATCAATACTTAATTCATTTAAGAGTCCGCCACAACCTTGGGCTTTGTACAAGGCAGAAAATAGTGTTTTTCCCTAGCTAAAGTCAGCCACAACCTTGGGCTTTGTACAAGGCACATAAATAGAGTCTCCCTAAGTAGAGTCAGCCTCAATTCTGGGCTTTGTACAGAACACTAAAATACCCTGTAATTAATCCCCAGTGGAGTCATCTCCCAGAGTCAATAATATTAATTAATCAATCAAAAAAAAGCCTCAAGCTTGGGCCTCATACAAGCCAGCTAAAGTCAAATCTTTTATACAGTAGATAGACATAGCTTATCTCCATAAAGAGATATTTTTACTACTCTACCACATTCAAACAAACAAACATTTCATTTCAATTTTAATCAAGTCTCCCATTTAGGATTTTGAAAGGCATGAGCTGGCAGTAAAACCCAGACATGTGGTAACTTTCCCTAATTTGGATGAGCATCTTTCTTTCATTTAAGAGGCATTTGACTGGTATACTTGCACATACACAAGTAAGGTCCCCCTCTTGAATGAAATGAATTCAGTTATTCTGTCACTCCTTTAAATGTTTGTGGTAGAATAGTTCAAATACCTCTCTGTAGAGATAATTTCATGTCTCTTTACTGTAAACAGAGATTTAATTCCAAGCTTCAACCTTGAGCTTCAAACAAGGCACCAAAAATAATTAATTTCCCTAGTTAGTTCCCCGAACTACATTAAGCTCTGACTTCCACTAGGGATATGTAGGCATGAGGTTCACAAGGAATCTCAGCGAGCTAATAAAATACCAAAAATAGTCAGCTGTCTGTCTGTCTGTCTTTTAAAATCAATTCAATTCTCTCTCCTAATACAAAGGAGAAACTTTCCCAATCATTAGCAATAAACACAAACACAAATGACACAGAGAAGGTTCCTGTAGAGTACTACAGATATGTAGGGTGTTTAAACACTTCCCTATGTATAACCGACCCCCCGGACTCCAGAATTTCTAGTCTAGGTGTAAATCCCCACACTTAGCAAACTCCTAGGGTTTAGTTGAGATCTTTTTTCCCCTTTCCTACTCGTAGGACAAATAAGAAAGTTCGTGTGATATCGTAGGAAGAACTGAAACAAAATTCATCCCACCACGGGCGCATTCTCCTTCCAAATTTCGCGTGAAGGGTTTAGCGTGCCGTCCTCCCAAGTGAAACGGGGAGGTAAAAGAAAACGACCACCACAGGTCCCAATTCAGTTCTCATTCCCATGTTTACCATGTCCTTCCTTATGTTAAGGCCATCCTTAGACTTTCCTTGTATATTGAGTAACGTACCTATGACGTTGTCAAATACATTTTTTCAATATGTATAACATCCAGGAAATGTCTTACGTACAACGACTTCCAATATGGAAGTTCAAAAAAAATTGACTTCTTCTTCCACCCACCCTTGACAAGTGAATGTGCAAAAGGCTTGCCAAACTGAGTGCTCACATCTTTCACCTTTTCAAAAATTTGATCACCTGACAAAAAAGGCGGGGCTGTACGATGTTCGGCCTTTCCATTGAATGCTTTTCTCCACCCACGGTAGTGATGATTAGAATTTAAGAATCTACGATGGCCGAGAAAGACATTCTTCTGACAAAGCTCCAATCATGTCATATCGGTTTCATCTTCACAAACAGGACACGCCTTTTGACCTTTATTGCTGTACCCGGATAGATTTCCGTATGCTGGAAAATCATTAATTGTTCCAAACAACATCGCCCTCGAGTTGAAACTTTCTTTCCTATACCCATCGTAAACCTCCACACCGTTCTCCCACAAAAACTTTAAATCTTCGATTAACGGTGCCAAGTATACGTCTATGTCATTCCCTGGTTGTTTAGGCCCAGAAATTAGCATAGATAACATCATGTACTTACGCTTCATACATAGCCACGGAGGTAGGTTATAAATCATAAGAATCACAGGCCATGTGCTATGCGAGATACTTTGAATACCATGCGGGTTCATTCCATCAGTAGACAATGGTGGGCAACGAGAAACAATGGCACGATGTTTTCTGAGTTGAAATGCTGAGAAAGAGGAATTAGGGATTTCAAAGATTTTCTAAGTTTTCTGTGGGCAGCAATGGAAGAGAAAGAGGAATTAGGGATTTGGAAACGATGAAGCGCGTTTAGAATAATTTTGTTTTTAAAAAATTTTAATTTTAAAAAGGCTATGACAGCGCTTCTGAAAAGCGCCTTCGTAGCCAGGCCTTTACCAGCGCTTTTTGGGGAAAAAGCGCTCTTGTAGCCCACCCCCTATAGCAGCGCTTCTGAAAGCGATTTCATAACCCCCTATAAAAGCGCTTCTGAAAAGCGCTTTCGTAACCCCCCTATACCAGCGCTTTTAGAAAGCGCTTTCGTAACCCCCCTATACCAGCGCTTTTAGAAAGCGCTTTCGTATCCCCCCCTATACCAGCGCTTTTGGAAAGCGCTTTTGTAACCCCCCCTATAAGAGCGCTTTTTTAGCGTGTTTTTTAATTTTGTTTTTAGCGAAGCCTATACCAGCGCTTTTTCCTAAAAGCGCTTTCGTAGGGGTGCTGCTAAAAGACAAATTTGGTATAGTGCAACAAATTTTAAAGCAATCATATAAAGAAAGAGTAAAGAAATAAAGGTACCTGTAAAGAGATTATGATATGAGGGTTGATAGCAGTAGTATCCAAAGATATGACAGATAGTTGGAAACATCAAAAGATCGAGCAACCAAACATTAAGCATGAAAATAATCCAAGAACTTTAGAAGAAACACGCAAAAAAACTATTAAGATACAAAACTCTAAGGTTTAGAGCGAAAAATAAATAAAAGGAGAATAAGAAACAAAGATTTTTTTTATAGAAACCCATTGGACCAGGAAATCCAAGAGATCAAACAAAATCCCATAACCCAAGGATAAGAAGAAACCCATGGTAGAGATCCACATGATGTCACAAAAGAAAATTCCCCGTAATGTAAATCTTACACATCGATTTCCCATACCATAATCATCCGCTACTACAAAACACGTAAACAACAATGCCATGGTCACCACGTTTCTTCACTACACCGTGGTGACATCTTTAAAATAAGGCGCTACCATATATATATATATATATATATTTGTTTTTTTATTAAAACTTAATTGTATATAGTAACGGTTGTGCAGCCGACCGTAGTAAAACCATAAAACTCTCATGGGTTCGAACCTCAGTGCCATCATATATATATATTATTCCTTTAATATTAAGGCGCAATTTTTTTTTATATAAAAAACTCAAAGGGATATGACTACGGTTGGTACGTTCCACCATTGTGATATATTTATAATAAATAAATACTTATCAATACGGTTGATAGATAACCGTTGTAAAATAATTTACTCATATATAAGCGAATTAACTATCACTTATCGACAGTAGTGTCGTTTCCTTCATAGTGAAACCCTAGCACCCATTTTTTCTCTTCTTCTTCGCCATTAGCCGTGAATCTTGTGCTTCATACGTTAAGGTATTATTCTTCTTACATCTTATTGCTAGATAGTTCCCCATTATCTCATTTGTTGCATGTTGTTTTTGTTGATTAATTGTTCTCATTTTTTCAGATTCATCTTCACTACCTTAACAAAAATCATACTTTGGCTATGGTACATATTCTTTGTGTAGCTATGGAAAAAAGTACAAGAAGCATGAAGCTATGATAGAAACTTCATCCACCTTGTACTTCTTCTTCATAGCTTCACAAAGAAGATGTTTTTCACACTCTGTTGACAAATAAGTTTGTGTTTTCACATGTTGATATGGTTATTGTAGGACTCAACAAGAACAACACCTTTTAGTTAATGAAGAAACAATAGCGGCAACAAACTTCATCTAGTTTGAGATACAATGAGAAGAAATATAAAAAGTATGAAGTTGTTGTGTAAGCTTCTTCATCCTTATATTTATTTTTCATTGCTTCACAAACTAGATGAATTTCAGAATTGATTCCTGTTCCATGATTAGTTTCAATAAAAAGTGCGTCTTTGAAATTTATAATATATATTTTTTTAGGCAAAATACCCTTTTTGGTCCCTTATGTTAACCTCTGGGTTCATTTTGGTCCCTTAACTTCAAAAAGTGTCATGTTGATCCCTTAACTCTTCAAAATGTGTCATTTTAGTCATTTTTATCATATTAGCAACTGATTTAGCAACCAATTTTTGAGTTTTTCCGTCGCTAATGTGACAAAAATGACAAAAATGGCACCTTTTGAAGAGTTAAGGGACCAATATGACACTTTTTGAAGTTAAGAGACCAAAATGAACCCCGAGGTTAACATAAGGGACCAAAAAGAGTATTTTGCCTATTTTTTATTGCTCACAAATTTATAATATCTGGTTTTGTTGTATGATGTTGTTTGAGTTTATCATATTCTATGTAGATTGTTTGTTTCACTAACCCTCACTTAAAAAACATTAATTTAAATTGACATATAAACTATAATCTAAAAATTAAATTATATTTTAAAATCAACTTATATATATCATTGTTTCCAAATTGCACGCGTCTTATCGTTCATTTGATGTTCTTTTACATATATATTATGGTATATTGACACGACTCATCAAATGAATCGTTGTCTTCGATTATAGTTAAATTTCATTAACTACAATTTATTAGATAATATGCCTCATCATCAACACTAATGATCGTAAAAATTACAATTATAAAAATTACGATGATAAGTGATGATGATGGAAATTTAATTATAATCGAAGATAACAATGTATCTAAGGAGTTAGACCAATAAACCATAATATATATGTAAAAGAGCATGAAATGCACGATGAGACACATGCAATCAGAAAAAACAATGGTTTGTTTAAGTTGATTTTCAAAAATAGCTTAATTTTTAGATTATAGACTTCTTCATCAATTTGAAAGCTTGTATTTCTTTAGTGAGGTGTATGGAAAACAAGCAATCTACATATTATATAATAAACTTTGGGCACTTTTCATAATAGTTATAAATTGTAATCGTGATCAAAGGTCATTTATGATTTACATAATTTGTGTTGATGGATTTCGAACCCAGTACCTATGTTTAAGTATTACAACGGTTCATAAGTATAACCATTGTGATTAGTGACATTGACACACATCTTGCCTTTCAATAATTGAGAAAAGGAGGACATAGGAGGAAACTAAGAACTAAGAACAAAATGACAAAGATATTTCACTAATTGAGAAAAGACACGAAAAAAATAAGGGACAACGACCCCTATATCTTTAACAACGAACAAGGAATTACCTAATAGAAGTTTTTAACTTAAAAGACTAATCTAGCAAGGCAAACAAATTTTTTAACTACTCATAAGATAAGATCAATAAAGTGAAAACACACCCTATTTGAAGAAAGATCCTTATAAAGCGAGAGTATACATCCGAATGCGACCCCAAGATATGTTAGCAATTAAAAGAAATTAGAACAATCCATGATCCATATTTGCAAACTAGGGCATGCAGGCTACTATTTCGGTCTGAGTGAAGACCCTATCCAATTTTTTCCAATACAATAAAATGCTTACCAAGAGACTGAGATATGAACATTTGGATCCATATACTAGACCCCTCAAACTCCCCCAACCACTCAGAGGGTCTGATGACCATATAATGATCCCGCCCTTGGGACATTCAAAAACAAAACTACTAAAATCCCTAATGGCCGTCAAGTTAGATAATCAAGAGTTATTAACGCAAGACTACGTTATAATCCACAAAGAAGAAGGTTGTAGAACCAAAGAACCTATGAGAGATATGCTATAAGAATGACGCCTAATTAGAATAGTCAAAAGAGGGAGGACCATCAAAGTGTACTTTTATGGATACTCTCTTACACATGTCATGTCCTCTTTTGGTACCAAACTAGTAGGAAACCCGTGCTATCGCACGGGTCTGGTCGGGATGATATTACATGAATCAGTCTATCACTTGTAATGTTCCCTTATATAAATTAACGACATATATTTAGCCTAAGTGTTTTCCAAGTTTTAGTAAATATTAATAAATGTTAAACACATGACACAAAACGGCAAAACAATGAAAAAGCTATTAATACATTCAATTTTTTATGTCTTAAAATAAAAACAATAACCATATTTGCTGGTATAAATATCAGATGCTATCTTCTTGTATGATTGCAACCAGGCAACAACATGCATCGTATACCTACATTATAAAATGTATAAAACAATATATGATTAAGAATAAAATTTAAGGCATATAAATATTCTGTGTTTCATATACAGTTACAAAGATGGAAAAGAAGAATAAGCTTACCTTCTAACAAAGTGATTGGAAAACCTCCTTGTATATAACATTTGTGGTAGTGGAGCACGGAACATTCTCTTTGTCGTGTATTAAGATTTTAAGACCACTTTTTGTAGTAACTCTTGAGATTGCAACATAAAGTTGTCCATGACTAAACACGGGAGAAGGCAAATACAAACCAACACTATCAAGAGACTGACCTTGAGACTTATTAATTGTCATTGTGTAAGAGACAATAATTGGAAATTGTCTCCTAATCAACTTAAATGGCCACGGTGACTCTGAAGGTGACATAGACATTCGAGGAATGTAAAAAAGGTTATCTATGTTCTTGCCAGAAATAATTTTTGCCTCAATGACATGATTGGCCAACCTTGTGACAATCAATCTTGTTCCATTACACAATCCATCTGACTGGTCCAAATTTCTCATAAGCATAATGGGAGTACCAACTTTCAATTTGATTATATGATTTGGTAAACCTGATGTCCTTAATTTGCTAAGAAATTCTAGAGTTAGCACTTCATAAGCTTCGGTATAACTCGAGTCAGTTCTATCGATTGAATCGTAACTAAGATACTCTTTCTCTTCACCTAAAAAAATCAACAGAAAGATACGAACATTAGTAAATTCAAAATCATAGGCTGCATATTCTTTTTCCCATGCACCAAAAAAAGAATAAATAAATATTACCTGGTATAAGGTCCAATACATAATGATTGATCTTATCCACAACTTCAATGGTTGAGGCAAGAATTGCTTTTCCTTGTAGATATGCAACATCTTGGAATACATTAACCAAATTGGGATATGTATTCTCAACAATAGCTTTGATAGGATCTTCATAATTGGTAATCAATAAATCTTGAGGAATCTCTATGTCCACCAATCCATCATTTGGTTCAGATATCTTACCATCACCGACATTTAAAATCCATTTTGAGAACTGCGCTAATTCATTAGAACTTGTATTATCGCTTCCCTGCTGAAGTCTCATGTTTTTTGTCAGTGTTAGAACCTGGCAATAGTCCCAGATATAAGAGGAGCATATGGATGCATGAACACTATCAGAACGCGCTTCTCTCGGAACAACTGGAAGAATCTGTCTGAAGTCTCCTCCAAAAACAACAACTTTGCCGCCAAAGATTTTATTCCCAAATCCCTTCTTGGTCATGACGTCTTTAAGTGTTCTATCCAATGCCTCAAAATAATTTTTATGAGCCATAGGTGCTTCATCCCATATTATCACGTCCGTTGCCTCGAATAATTGAGAATGTTC
The DNA here is from genome assembly GCF_029867415.1 of Vicia villosa. NCBI lineage: Eukaryota > Viridiplantae > Streptophyta > Magnoliopsida > Fabales > Fabaceae > Vicia > Vicia villosa. The sequence goes on along the minus strand of NC_081180.1, from coordinate 12,375,667 downwards.
AGTGTTTTTGTCAATATTGCAAGTGGAGTTGTCAAGTGTTGGCACAGGAATTTTAAACTTGGAATGAGCAGTTCGTCCACCTGGTAATAACAACGAAGCTATACCGCTTGAAGCAACAACAAACACAATTTTTTTCTTCGAACGAAGTGCACTTGATAGTGTCCTCCACATGAAAGTTTTACCGGTCCCTCCATAACCGTGTAAAAAAAAGACCCCTCCTCTTTGTTTTCCGACAGCTTCCATGATTTTTTCAAAGATTGAGCGTTGTTCATCTATCATGCATAATGTAAATTGTGATATTTCAAAAAATATCTACCTGTGGGACTGTCAGCTTATGCAATCAAATAGTATAAATATAAATTATCACCTGTAAGGGCTCGAAAGAGATTGTTGAAGTTTTCTCGCTCAGTTTTAGTATTATAATCATGTTCTTCGTAAATCAGTCGGTTTCCAACGTGCCGTGTGACATAAGCATCTGGATTTGGCATGTCTTTGAATTCGTGCAAACTTCTTCGATTGGATTGCAACATATTCTCAATCTCAATGAGGGTCAAGTTTTTCAACTCAGCTTCTGTTAACTGCATATCTATAAAAAAACACCAATTAAAACTTGATATGTCGTGGCATGGAAGTTAATTTAAATGGAACATATTTTAGAAGATTCCTTGTTTGTGAGATCCTCAAACTGAGATACGCATAAAAGTTTGTTATACACACAAGAAATAATCTATCTATTATAATTATATCACAATAATGTACCTTTTATATTAGTTAACTGTCTTTGTTGGTGCAGAATACCGTCGGACAGCATCTTCCAAGTTTTTTGCCAAACGTGACGCGGTCTGTTAATTGTACCGGACAATAGCATAGTTACGAATAACTTTCTCAAAAAATGTCCCGAACCCCAATCTTTGGCCTCGTTAATAGCTGCAACATATTCCTTGTCATCATTAAGAAATCCCATTTCAAAACATGCATCCCTAAAACTGTCCCGAACAATTCCACCGACCTTTTTTATATCCTCGTAACATGTTGGCCCTTTTGCAACAGTCAGCATCATTCTCAGGTAATACAGCTCACCTGTACTTGGAGGAACCCATATTAGTCTTCCAATGGTGTGCCCTCTCTTACGCGGTCTCCATCGTCGGTATCTTTTATCATAAACAAACTTAGTGAGGAAATTTGAGTAGGTCAGATTTCTGGCCTCTGGATATGTTTTGTTTGCTTCCATCCAAGCGGTAAACATTGATTCCTTCACACTTGGTTTTTCAAGAACCTCATCTATCAGTTCGTAATCTGTATAATATACCGAATTATCGCCCTCAAGATGAAAATATAATCTTTCTACTGTAGGAGACCTTCCATGAATGGGAAAAGAAAATATTCGCCAACATGCTTCGCTTGGTGAGACATATCTACAATCAAGATACTGCTTGATTTCATCGAAATTTTTAGCGGTCAAAGGACTGTCGTTGTCTCCTACGACAGCAGCGGTAATCCTGTCATACCCCTTGTTTATATATTTAAATAAGTACTTAACCGAAGTACCTTGATTACACCATTCCATATTAATGTGAGCTTGAAATTTCTTCAACAGATATGGATTGTGAGGAACAACAGATCTGTTATCAAGAACAACGTTTTTTATCGTAACAGTGTTTCCAGTATCCCTCCTTCGGTACACAGGATATCCATCCTGATCAACTACGGTCTGAGGCTGCCATTTTTTTGGAAAGAATTTAGAGCATTTTGCGTCTTTCATGCAAGGTGACAGCATGTTTGCCAAATCACACGGACCGTGAATCATATGTCTCTTCACCAGATTATACAATTCCACATCATCTTCTTTTGATGGTATCTCTGCTGAAATGATGTTGTTTATATCCTCGGGAGTGGGATACTTGCTTTGCGGATGCATGAATAGCAAAATATGAGCATGTGGTAAACCCCTCTTTTGAAACTCAACGGTGTATATATCTGCATAAAATTATAGCAATGAGAGCTTATTATTATATGAGGTTTTAAATAGAAGTGATAAACATAAAACATAGTTTGACGGCATGAAATTAATAATATGACTTACATGCAACCACTCTCCCTAAGACATGCTTCTTAGTCAAATCAAACAACAACTCATCCAACTTAATTTTAAAAACTCTTGATATAATGTCGGGACGATCATGGGGCTGCAACCTCATTGGGTGAAGCAGTCTTTTAACTTCGGGCCACATTGGATTGCATGTAAATGTGATAAAAAGGTCAAGAAAACCAATATGACTACAAATATCCATTCCATCAAAATACAATTGCTCCATGTATCTTCGACTTCCAACATAAGTTGATGGTAAAACAACCCTCTTACCCTTGTTTGCTCCTTGAGTGTTCTGATTCTGTTCTGGACCGTTCAAATTATTGTATTTTGAAACTCTTAGTTTTTTCTGGTGCTTGCGTATGTAATTCAACCTTTGAGACTCCATCATGGTGAAACCATCAACCAAAAATTGCTGAAAAAGCCTTCTGGACATCAAAAGTGTGTGTGCTTCGGCTGTTTTGGTTTGAATCCGAAACGTAAGCCATTCTCTGATAGTAAGTTTATTCTTCTTTTTCTTTGCTTTTGTTTCCCTGTGTAGAATACCGATTCTAAAACCATCTTCGCCATATGGAAACAAAAGTGGATATTGTAAAGCAAGATAACTTGGATGAAACTCACTTATCCTTTTCAGCCTCCCACTCTGTCTCTCAAGTATAATATGTCTCTTAGATCCTGTATCAACATCACCAACGATAAGTGCGGCAACTTCAGAAACTGTTGGTTGATTATAAACTCTTCCGTCCTTGGATCGATCGGCGATTAATTTCAATTTTAGATCGGGTACATGAGAATCTTTTAGTCGATCTGCTGCCATCCTAAATGTTTTAGCATGTGTGTTGAACTCATCAAGCATAAGTTTCAATTTTCCAACCGTTTCTGGATTCACATTAGGATTATGACTGAAACACATTTTATAAAACAGTTAGTGTACATGCATTATGAACTTATATAGAAGAAGGTAAAACAGAATAATGTCATAAAACAAAGGAAGAATTCAGACATTACCCTATTCCTTCCATTCTATGATGGATTTCATTATCAGTGTCATAAATATAAAGCTGTGCAAATTTTGGTGTTTCTCCATCTAAAGGGAGCATGCTCCCAATTCTATGGCAAGTCTGTCCATGTATCCTTATGTTAGGCGGTCCTCCTGCCGATTGGTATCTATTGTCAAACTTCATTCCGGGTGACGTAAAGGTAAACATAATGTTGTACAATCTGCAATACTGCTGATAGTTTATACAGTCTGAATCATTATCATCAGACAATAGATGCTTTAGTAACAGTGGCGGTTCATTCAAAAGCGGCAACACAACTTTACCATTTCCACAACATAATTGGAATTTGGGTACAGCACTATGTTTTCGTTTGTCTGGCTTCTCTTGATACCACATCAGTGCTCCACAATGTATGCATTCGACAATTGGATCACCGATATCAGAGTAGCCTGTTTTATTCAAACAAAAACGAAGCAAGTCATAATTTAGAATAAAATAGTCACAACTATAGATGTTTCATGACTGCAGCATTGAATATGGCATGGCTTACAGGAATCAAATCACATTAGTTAGTTTGAAGTATAAAATAAAGTGTTACATATATCTATACATATGTACCAGAATCTTTCATGTTTTGCGGCGCATAGTTTGGTTCTATAGTTTCTTCATCATCAAGAGTTGATGCTGTGTCATAGTCAGGATTTGCATTTATGAACTCACAATCACTATCAGATATTGAATCATCCGTTGTTCCATCTTCAACGGTTTCATCTGCTTCTTTATTAACACTTGTGTTGCGGTGAATATTGCTTGTGGATGAAGACTCACCATAATGATCAATATTTGAGAATTTTTTGAATAGATTGGCGGCCATAGATTGAATAGCACCAACATTCAATTGTCTTCTGGATGAAACGACTGGTCCACTTTGCAGTGTATTAACGTTTTTGAAGACTTGATTAGCATTGGAAGATGTTGTACCACTTGAAGGTGTGTTTGTATCGAGGCTAACAGGAGAATTGAAAGCATGTTGTCTGCTCAGCCGTGGCGTATTTGGTTGAATAATTGTCTTTGTTCGATGATATGATGTCGCAGCTACCAGGTTAGGGGACATGGTATCCATAGTACATGTTGAATTTGAGCTGCATGAACCAACTTTGGGTGTTGTCGTATTTGACTTCAGTTTATAAGCATTGCGTTGCCTTTGATTCTGAAACTTATTGACACTGACGTTTCTACCCGTTGCTGATGACCTTAGAAGCTCTGCTGGATGTGTATTCGAGTTTTGACTCCTTTGATTAATCACCGAAGAAGTGATGTTAGAAAGTGGTGTTCTGATGTTTTCAATGGATGGATCATAGTTCCTACTGAAACATACTTCAAAATCCAATACTTTATCACCAACTCTACTTCTTTTAAATCTTCTTTCACTGAGAATTTGTTTTCTCCTTCTTCTTGCCAATGCTGCAACTTTCTTACTCTCACAATCGTCTGATTCCATAATAGCTATGTAAATGGTTTGCTAAGTATACCTCATGCAAACAAAATAAAAGACAACACCTATAGAATTCTAATGTGAAAAGTTTTTTCTCATACCTATTTTGTTATTTGAACAGTCAGCCAATTAAAACAGAGAGAATATGGTAAGGATGTGTATACCTATTAAATGTCCATGCACAATGGTATTTGCTATTATTTTTAACGTGCTTTGCCTTATTAATAATTAACCATATAATTATCACAGTAAAAACGTTAAAGACATGAGAGGGGATATTAAAGTTGATGGTTAAGTGTTTGGTCAGCATAATTATTCCATTTAATCAACTAATGGTAAAATAACAAAACTGTTGGTAAACCACAAAAAGGTTACAATCAATGATAACATTGAATACAGAAAAATGGCATTAACGAAAAATGCAATTAAATTAAAAGAAAAAAAAACATTGGAAAACGCAAATGCAGTAAGTATAATCCCTCACCAATGAATAGTAACAACTTATACTTGTAATGTGAAAGGGCAGACACGTTTTGCAAGGCCATACCTTTTGAGATTTGCTTCCAGATTTTCTTCTTGTGTTATAATCAAAAATCAAATCACATAGCTCCTCTTACTATTATCCCCTGCATGCAAAAACAAAACCAGTCAAAGAAACATACTCCCAAAGCATTCGATTCAACACATCCCTGCGAAAATGTCTTATTCTTCATGGAGTTGCGGGTAAGGTTATTGATAGAACGTACATACCTCTATTTGTCTTTGTTGCAACATCCATTTGATCGTTTTTTTATAATAATCTGGAAACAACCGTGGTAACTTCTGTTTGAAAACAGGTTCTTGTCTCTTGACACTGAGGAAATCAACTGCATCTTAGGCAAGAAAGCTGATGACGATGAAGTATCTGATGGAAACACCAAATCTGTATTGAAAGAAGTGAAAGTTGAGGAGGATGAAATAGGGCAAAGCTCAAAGACCCAAACTGCTTCTTTGTCGAATGAATTAGGGCAAACCTCTGGAGCAAACCATGATGCCTTGCTGAAGGATGTGAAAATGGAGCGTGATGCTGGCCAGCCTTCTCAGATGAATAACAATGATCAAGTGCTGCAGAAAGAGATATCATGGGAAAAAGAGATCACCAAGTCCCAAATTAGAGGTCATCAAGTGATGGTAAGATTTCTGACTTCAACAGTACTTTAGTTTGTACGGTCAATGATGTGAACATTGTTAATAACAACAAATTTGTAATGCAACAACACAAACCAAACATCATTTAACAACTTCAATAAACTAATTGTGTTGATCATTAAGCATGGGAAATTCAAAAGTTAGAAAAAATCATGTAACTATTTATACTTTTTAATATCTTCAAAATCTTGGTTGGTGATTGTTGCAGACTATTAATTATCTTCTACTGCATCATTTATAAGATATCTAATTTCAATATTAAAGTGATGTTTGTATGATTAATGATGTGAAAATTTGTAACAACAACCAATTTGTGATGCAGCAATTCCCTCAGGAGGTGATAAAGAAAGCTCTAAGACCGTACGTAACAGGATGCAGGCTGTATGATCTTGAAGACTTATCTTTCTATGAGTGCAAGATTCTGAAGTCAAACAGAAAATACGTTGAAATGTATCTTGGTTATGGTTGGTATGCATTTGTACAGGACAGAAAGTTGAAGGTCGGTGATAAGGTGGTATTCAACTATAATTCAGACCAGGAAATCTTGTACGCGAGGGTTGAGAGGAAAGTGAAGCAGACCAGCAATTAAGCTTTGTTATCTATGTGTATTTGTTTTTTCTCCTTGATTTTAACTTAACTGTGGGTACAATCAAAACAATTGTTTTTTTGTTAAGGATATTTAAGACATGTGCTGATAACTGTTGTTTTATTGGCCATGACATATTTTGATGCATGATTAAGTAACCTTCATAATGAAGGTAGTACTGAATTATCTTTAATGTTTAAATTTGCATATATGGTGTTGTTCTTTAATTTTCTCGTTAAATTCGCAATGTGTACACATTGCCTGTCCATTATTGGTTGATACCCTACTTATGTAGATATGTTTATAACTTAAACCACGATAGTATTCAATATAAGGTTACTTATTTTGTCTGCACTGGATATATTATCTGGATCAGACTATACATTTTTTTGATGTTTAAATATATTGTTAACACAACTTCATAATTTGCTGAATGGTTTAAGTTACATTGGCTTGTCAGGAATGAACTCACCATTTTGGATTTAGAAACCTAATATGTCAATCACAATCAAAATATCTATGTAATGATGACACTTATAGTTTTCCAAAACTTGTTACAGTCAATTTGTAAGGGCAGAACCTAACTTCTACATAGTTTTCCATAACTGTTATTCACATATATGTTTTTTAAAATGTTTATAGTTAGGCTCATTTAGACAGGGTATTTTTTAATTAGAGTATTTGTTTTCTACTTAGAATATAAACCATGCCATCAATTCTAAATTATAAAACATATACAAATGCATATCAATACAGCATGATAGTGTTAAAGATAAAACTTTAGGTTGTTCGAAATTCGATCAATTAAAATCTTTAATAGTATATGACAGCAATGGTATATTATTTAAGCAATTCAAATTCAAATTCATTAGAAGCATTTCAAACAGAAGTAGATTAACCAACAATGCTCATCATGATAAACTCAAATCAATGAAAACCTTGTATATATCATAACTAAATGGGACAATTGTAATTCAACATATCTTAGTCTTTAGAAAACCTCAAACTCAACAATTATGATAAACTAAGTACCAGAACAGCAAAATAAAATATCATCCAACTAATTAAATAAACCAAATGTCTTGATCATAAGGCAATGTAAATTTAAAACTTATAAATTTTGAAGCTAACTATTTCTCCTGTTTAATATCTTTGGCCATCTTTGTTGATGATTGTTGTACACTATCATTATCTTCTACTGCATCATTCATAAGTCTCTTACATGGAGTGAGTCCTGAATTTTCAATGCTCAGATCATTTTCTGCAGATGCAGATAGAGGTTCCTATCATGAATAAAGAAAGGCAACGATACAATTTACAATAATGACACAATGATAAAGTTGCCCAGCAAGTAAAGAATATCACATGTAAAAAATACATACAGAAATGCTATTCATGTCATCCTGGGACAGAGGTTCTGGTGGTCGAAGCTTTGAGGTCTGGTGAAAATAATATCTTCATGTTAGTGTACGCCCTAAGAAAACTAAGCACTCATCAAACGAAGATTACAAAAGATTACCTCTTCAAATTTGAAACTCTCCTTAATTTTATTACGCACATCTTCATCAGTCTTGAAGCCAATGACAGAAAGTCTCCCATTTTTAGGCTGATAAACAGCTCTAATTGCCAATTCTTTTGCCAATATGGAGTCAAGTTCATAAGGGAACTCAAGTGGATCGTAATCAACAGACTATAAGAATAAAAAGTATTAGACACCTTAAAAACCAAAAACAATTGATTTAAATATTGTTTTATGCAACAATTACATACCTGTGTTAAATCCATCTTCATTTGAAGAGCAGACTTCCCAATTAACTTCACGCAGTCTGTGTCCCAAAAGACGAACTTTGCCTTCGAACTGCCGTCAACAGCTGTTATATCAAGCTTATACCTTAATGATTCATGAAACATAGGAGAACACATCAATCTTCACTGTTTGTAAGAGAATATAAACATTACCAGTTGGTAATGGAAGAGGAATATAAAGTATACCGTGGCACAGGTTCTGGGCTAATATGATCCTTAAAACACTTCAGCTTTCCATCCTTGGCAGTCACACTCCTTGTACATTCCACACATCCATCATAGTACCACCCCATCTGCCCAGCATCAAACTTATCGAGGGTAGCAACGGTAACACAGGTTGTTTCCTACAAAGTTGGCGAATATCAATTACAGTTATATGAGGCTTTAAGAACGATAGCAATATAAGGAAACAATCATTCTTTCTTACATGTTGCAGATTCGTTATCTCAGAGAGACTCATTATTTCAGCCTTCCAAACAAATTTGTCATAGTCAGAATAAAATGAGTTTTGCGTCGTCTCAACTTGTACACTTGAAGATGATAACAAAGGCAAATCAACACCAAGTCTGAAAAATGTAAACACAACATTAAATTCAATTAAAATCAACATCAAGTTTAATAAATTATTATGCAAGACAGTTAAGAAGAAGATCAATAAGCATTCCAAACGATATAATAAAGAAACAGACACATGCTATAGCACCTTTCTTTTAGACTCTTGACTTCCTCAATAGCAAGGTCATTAATCAACAGTTTCGTTCCATTCCATGTGTTGGAAACACTAACTGGAAATCCTCCTGAATCACAGGAATTGAAGAAACATTTACAACTGTTGGATATAAAAGATATTGAGCATTTACATTTAAACTATTGTATCATGCATGATTACCTTGAGCCTCTTTAACCCTTGCATTGATTAGTACAATGACAATATTTGATGCTTGCTTATTATTCTTATAATACTCATATAGCTGAACTGCAAGTTGGCCCCAAAGAGTACATTGTACGACTGTTTTGCTGGCATCTACAATTGAAAAAACTATTCTGTTCTTGCTGTTGTCACCGTTAACTTGGGTTTGAGTGATATCAGTGATTCCTCCAATCAAATCTAAGAAAAAAATGGATTGGTTAAAATTTTTCAACAAAAATAAATTATAATTTCTGAAAGTAGGGTGTAGGGAACTTACCAACCAAAACATTTGATTGAAACCTTCCTTCAACTATGGAATTCAAAGCAATAATGTTAAGGTAGTTATGAGGGATTTCAGGAAATTCTGCATTCTTAACAGAAGTTGACCCACAAAAAACCAATTTGTATGTATGATTTGTCGACTTAAAAGCAAAATCATTCCTCCCAACTTTAAAATTTTACATGATATAAGAGTTTCCTGTTTCAATTTGAGATTTGAATTTGGAAAGCAAATAAGCAGGGACAACAGCCTGAATCTTATCACGCTGAAAGAAACGAACATTTCATCATCAGTGGTTAATCAACACAAAACATATAATAAGTAATCAGTGGGGAACCATATCCTGCTACAGTACCTTAGAATCAACCAAAACCATCTCCACGTGTTCTTTGTTTGAAGAACTTGTGACAGTCCATAGATGTTTGCATCTAACAGCAATCTTCCACAAATCTTTTGAATCATTGATCTCTTTCAATGGCTCAATAGGGCGAGACATGATTCACATACAAACTGTGCAAGAAGAGTAGAGATTTCAGTTAATTATCAAAGATGAATCAAATGGAGATTAATATAAACAGTGTTTAACAGAAGTTAGAGACGGGGGGATGGAGAAGAAGATAGTTTCTTGAGACGAAGGAGGAGTGAAAATCGCGGGGAAGGTGATGAAGGATAGAAAAACACTTAGAAAGGGGGGGATTGAATAAGTGTGACTTAAAATCTTGAGCGATAAAAATAAAATGCACAATTATTTTTATCCTGGTTCGCTGTTAACGAAGCTACTCCAGTCCACCCCCGCAGAGATGATTTACCTCAACTGAGGATTTAATCCACTAATCGCACGGATTACAATGGTTTTCCACTTAGCCGCAACTAAGTCTTCCAGAGTCTTCTGATCACAACCTGATCACTCCAGGAACAACTGCTTAGTTCACTCCTAAGACTTTTCTAGAGTCTACTGATCAACACGATCACTCTAGGCTTAGTTCACTCCTAAGACTTTCTGCTCAGCCAACTGCCAAGACTTCCTGCTCAGCCAACTGCCAAGACTTCCTGCTCAGCTAACTGCTAAGACTTCCTAGAGTATACTGATCAACTGATCACTCTAGTTCCTTACAACTTAATGTAATCTATTCAAGAGTTTACAAATGCTTCTTAAAAGCGATAATCACAACTGTGATATTTCTCTTACAATTTAAGCTTAATCTCACTAAGATATTACAACAGCAATGTAGTGAGCTTTGATGAAGATGAAGATTCTGAGTTTAGAATTGAACAGCGTTTCAGCAAGTTAATTTGAATTGTATTGGTGCGAAATCGTTCTCCTTGCTTCTCATCAGAACTTCATATTTATAGGCGTTGAGAAGATGACCGTTGAATGCGTTTAATGCTTTGCGTGTTCCGTACAGCTTTGCATTTAATGTTATACGCTTTTGTCAACTACCTCGAGCCTTGTTCACGCTGTGTCTACTGACGTAGCCTTTAGTAGCTTTAACGTTCCTTTTGTCAGTCAGCGTAGTCTGCCACGTGTACTTCCTTCTGATCTGATGTTTGTGAATACGACGTTTGAATATCATCAGAGTCAAACAGCTTGGTGCACAGCATCTTCTGATCTTCTGACCTTGAAGTGCTTCTGAGCGTGATACCATCTTCTGATCTTCAGTGCTTCTGATCTCATGTTCTTCTGATGCTTCCATAGACCCATGTTCTGATTCTGCTTCGACCATCTTCTGATGTCTTGCCAGACCATGTTCTGATGTTGCATGCTGAACCATTTGAGACACATCTTCTGAGCGCTGAATTATGCGTACTCTTTATATATATTTCCTGAAAGGGAAATTGCATTGGATTAGAGTACCATATTATCTTAAGCAAAATTCATATTATTGTTATCATCAAAACTAAGATAATTGATAAGAACAAATCTTGTTCTAACAATCTCCCCCTTTTTGATGATGACAAAAACATATATAAATGATATGAATTTGCGATCAGAAAGAGTAGACGGCAAAAGACAAATTACACAGCTATAGCATAAGCATATGAATATGTCTCCCCCTGAGATTAACAATCTCCCCCTGAGATAAATAATCTCCCCCTGAAATAAATACTCGAAGAACTTTAATAAAAGACTTCCCTGATTATTTCGGTAGAGACGATCATATGAGCTTCTGCCTTCAGAGAATCCATAGCTTCTGACTTCTGCTTCCATTGGACAGCTTCAGAACTTGAATTTCTAGATCTTTTAGAACATTCACATCTTCTGATTTCTGCTTCCCTCGGATAGCTTCAGAACTTTGAATGTCTACTAACATCACTTCATGCTAGATTTGTATCAGAACATTGTTGAATGTACCAGAGCATCATCTGAGCATCTCTACATCCTGAAATGTTACAGAACAAAAACTAAACGACAAAAGTCAGCATGAACGAGTTAGAACATAAAATGTATATTCAAATACATGATATGTATCAGAGCCAAATGTATCAGAGCATTTTAGGCTAAAAACATGTATCAAAGCAAATAATGTATCAGAGCCATAACATTATGTGTATTAGGGCAAATAGAATTTTGTCAGAACATGAATGTTCAAATTCTATTATCAGTGCTTCTGATTCATTCTTCTTTCTTGCTTCTGATCTCTGAAGCTTGACAGCACTCAGCTTGCTTCAGTTTCAATGGTTTTGCTTCTAGTGTTTGCTTTGAAGATTCACTTCACTTCTTTGTACCTGCAAAACACTTAAACCATATAGAACTTGCAGTTCTTGTTAGTGAATGTGTAGGAGCCTTTACCCAGCAACTGATAGATTTAATCAAATCATTTATCATTTATCTTTCTCCCCCTTTTTGTCATAACATCAAAAAGTATATATAAAAAGATTCAGATGTATAAAACGACAAAAGAAAACATTTACTGGAATGTAAAACACAGGGAAACTTTTTCATTGATAAATCAAAAAAGGATTACAAAAGATGTGCAACAAAGAAAAAGAAAACTACTGAGACCAAATCCTAGGACCCTAGCTAAGACCACGTCTGTGCCAGCATGCCATGAAGGAGTGAAACGCCTCATTGACTGCTTCTAGGGCTTTCAGGCGAGGGATCAGGGAGACTTGGTCCTGCAGCAGATCTTCCACCACCTTTTCCAGAGACAACATCCTCAGCGGGTGAAGATGAAGAGATGTCTTCAGAAGAGATTAAGGGAGAGGAAAAATCAGAGGAAGCTGAGTCTTGAAGATCGAGAGATGAGGAAGAAGATGGAGATGATGGAGGGCTTTCACCAGGAGGATGAAACACACGTCTAGAATAATTTCCAGACAGCATTGCTTCGAAAGGATTCACCTTGAGAGGATCATAGGTGATTTTAATCTTTTTGGGTTTGGAAGGTGATGTTTCAACAGCTTTTCGTTTGTTGTTTCTATCATTCTCATTATTTGCTGGTTTTGAAGAAGAATTCATGATGAGTTTGCAAAAAAAATGAACAGGTAGGGTTTGATAAGGAAGAGAGGGAGAGACAATCTTTAAGAAGGAAACAAGGAGATAGGAAACCGAAAACCATTTTGAAGAGTATTTAAAGGAAAATAAAATGAAACGAATGATGAAAAGCATTTAATGTTACGTGACGTGAGGAGAGATAATAAAGACGAATGAGGTGACTAGCACAGTTACCTATGGTCGGCGTCCCTTCAACTGCACGCGCGCTTATCCATGAATAGTAACGGCAGGTTTACCATCCCGAGATAAAGCGTAACAGCTGTTTTGCTTTACAAGATGTTCTGAATCAACTTAGACAATGAAACGTTAGTAATAACCGAATCATAATTTCTAAACGAATTCAATCAGAACTTCTGATTTAAAAAAAAATGTTCCACATTCATTTCAGAAGATACTCATACATGAGAAATTCTCATCTTCTCATTCTGGGCATAAATCCATACTGATGTTCTTCAGAATGAACTTAAACCTATCTTCAGCCAGGGGTTTTGTAAAGATATCAGCCCATTGATGGTCTGTATCAACAAAGTTTAAAGATATAACACCCTTCTGAACATAGTCCCTTATGAAATGATGTTTTATCTCAATATGTTTAGCTTTTGAATGAAGAATAGGATTCTTAGATAAACATATAGCAGAAGTATTATCACAGAATATAGGAATGTTACTCTCAAATATCTGATAATCTTCTAACTGACTCTTCATCCAGAGCATCTGTGTACTACAACCAGCAGCTGCGACATATTCTGCTTCTGTGGTTGATAGAGCAATGGTTGCTTGCTTCTTGCTGTACCAGGAGATTAAGTGACTTCCAAGAAATTGGCAACTTCCTGAAGTACTTTTTCTTTCAATTCTGTCTCCAGCATAATCAGCATCGCAGAATCCTACTAAGTTGTATTCTTTAGATTTTCTGTAAACTAAACCAACATTAGTAGTACCTTTCAGATACCTTAGAATCCTCTTAACAGCAGTTAAATGAGATTCTCTAGGATCCGATTGGAATCTAGCACACAAACAAACACTGAACAGAATGTCAGGTCTAGAAGCAGTCAGATATAGAAGAGATCCAATCATACCTCTGTATAGCTTCTGATCTACCTTCTTACTTACCTCATCCTTACCTAGGATGCATGTTGGATGCATAGGAGTTCTGGCTTCTTTGCAGTCTAGAAGATTGAACTTCTTCAGAAGTTCCTTCACATACTTGTTTTGGTGAACATACGTTCCTTCTGATGTTTGATTTATTTGTATTCCAAGGAAATACTTGAGTTCTCCCATCATGCTCATTTCAAACTCAGCCTGCATAGACTTAGCAAACTCCTTTCCAAGTGTAGAATTAGATGTTCCAAAAATAATATCATCTACATATATTTGACAAATTAAAATATCCTTTTCAAAGGTTTTACAAAAGAGAGTAGTGTCCACTTTTCCTCTAGTGAAACCATTATCTAGAAGGAAAGAACTTAAGCGTTCATACCAAGCTCTGGGAGCCTGTTTCAATCCATACAATGATTTCTTAAGTTTAAAAACATGATTAGGAGACATAGAGTCTTCAAAACCAGGAGGTTGATGGACATAAACTTCTTCATCTATATAACCATTTAAGAAGGCACTCTTAACATCCATCTGATAGAGAGTGATGTTATGTTGAATGGCAAAAGAAATTAATAGACGAATAGACTCTAACCTGGCCACTGGTGCAAAGGTTTCTGTGTAGTCAATCCCTTCTTGCTGACTATAACCCTGAGCCACCAGTCTGGCTTTGTTCCTTACCACTTCACCTTTCTCACTAAGCTTGTTTCTGAAGACCCATTTTGTACCAATTATGTTGAATCCATCTGGTCTAGGAACAAGATCCCAAACATCATTCCTTGTAAACTGATTTAGTTCTTCTTGCATAGCAATTATCCAGTCTGGATCTTCTAGAGCATGATCAACAGAAGTTGGCTCGATCAAAGATACAAGACCTAATTGACAGTCTGCATTGTTCCTAAGGAATGCTCTTGTTCTGATTGGATCATCCTTCTTTCCAAGAATGACATCTTCTGAATGACCAGAGATGAGTCTGGATGATCTTCTGACAGATGGTTCTTCAGAAATACTTAGATCCTCCAGAGAAGCTGTTACTTGATCTTCAGATTCTTTGCTTCTGAGGAGCTCTGCTTCTGATGCGTTGCTTCTTGGCTCAACAACTTCTGATATGTCAATATCACAACCTGCAAAATTATCAACTTGCTTTGGTTTTTCAGAACCAAGCTTATCATCAAACCTGATATTGATTGATTCTTCTACAACCAATGTTTCAGTATTGTATACCCTGTAGCCTTTTGAGCGTTCAGAATATCCAAGAAGGAAACACTTTTGAGCTTTGGAATCAAACTTACCAAGATGATCTTTAGTGTTCAGAATAAAGCATACACATCCAAAAGGATGGAAATAAGAAATGTTGGGCTTTCTATTCTTCCACAATTCATAGGGAGTCTTATTTAGAATAGGTCTGATAGAGATTCTATTCTGAATATAACATGCAGTGTTTATTGCTTCTGCCCAGAAATGCTTAGCCATATTGGTTTCATTGATCATGGTTCTGGCCATTTCTTGAAGAGTCCTATTCTTTCGTTCTACAACCCCATTTTGCTGTGGAGTTCTAGGACAAGAGAAATCATGGGCAATACCATTTTCTTTGAAGAATTCTTCAAAGGATTTGTTCTCAAATTCACCACCATGATCACTTCTGACCTTTATGATTTTACACTCTTTTTCAGATTGAATCTGAATGCAGAAATCAAAGAACACTGAATGAGTCTCATCCTTGTGTTTTAAGAATTTTACCCATGTCCAGCGGCTATAATCATCTAAGATGACTAATCCATATTTCTTTCCTCTGACAGATGCTGTTTTGACTGGTCCAAACAGATCAATGTGCAAGAGTTCTAATGGCCTTGAGGTAGAAACAACATTCTTAGACTTGAATGCAGGTTTGGAGAACTTGCCCTTCTGACATGCTTCACAAAGAGCATCTGATTGGAATTTCAGATTAGGGAGTCCTCTGACAAGATTCAGTTTGTTAATTTGAGAGATCTTTCTCAAACTAGCATGACCTAATCTCCTGTGCCAGACCCACTGCTCTTCAGAAACAGACATAAGACAAGTCACCTTCTGACTCATAAGATCTTGCAGATCTGTCTTATAAATGTTGTTCTTCCTCTTGCCTGTAAATAGGATTGAGCCATCCTTCTGATTTACAGCCTTGCAAGACTCTTGATTAAAGATTATATCATAACCATTGTCACTTAATTGACTGATAGATAAAAGGTTATGTGTTAATCCTTCTACAAGAAGTACATTAGAGATGGAAGGAGAGTTACCAGATTTTATAGTTCCAGAGCCAATTATCTTGCCCTTCTGATCTCCTCCGAACTTGACTTCTCCTCCAGACTTAAGCACCAGGTCTTGGAACATAGACCTTCTTCCTGTCATGTGTCGCGAGCATCCAGAGTCCAGGTACCATGACATGTTGTGCTTTGTCCTTCTTGCAGCCAAGGATATCTGCAATAGGAATAATCTTATCCTTAGGTACCCACATCTTTTTGGGTCCTTTCTTGTTAGATTTTCTCAAGTTCTGATTGAACTTGGGTTTAACAATGTAAGCAATAGGAGGAACAGCATGATAATTCTTAATGTGAGTTTCATGATATTTCCTAGGTTGTGTCACATGCTTCTTAGTGTGTGTACTGTGAAAACTTTGTGCATGTGAAGTGTGCCTAATATCATGTGAGTGGCCATACTTGAACTGATCATACAATGGCTTGTATGTAATTTTCATTTCATCAACAGGTTCAAGTTTGTATGGGGTTTCACCCTCATAACCAATGCCAACTCTTTTGTTTCCAGACACAGCATATATCATAGAAGCTAGCTGACTTCTGCCAATACTTCTAGATAGGAACTTCCTGAAACTTAAATCATATTCTTTCAGAATATGGTTCAGACTGGGAGTGGATTTTTCTGAATCAGAAGGAGATCCAACATTATTGGATAATTTTAAAAGTTTTTCCTTTAATTCAGAATTCTCCAACTCAAGCTTCTTTGTTTCAAATTCAAATTGCTTTTTCAGCTTTTTGTATTTGAGACTGATCTGAGACTTGAGTTCCAGAAGTTCAGTTAGACCGGAAACTAACTCATCTCTAGTAAGTTCAGAAAATACCTCTTCAGAATCTGATTCTGATGTAGATTCTGATCCGTCATCTTCTGTCGCCATCAGCGCACAGTTGGCCTGCTCATCTTCTGAATCATCTTCTGACTCATCCCAGGTTGCCATAAGACCTTTCTTCTTATGAAACTTTTTCTTGGGACTTTCCTTCTGAAGATTTGGACATTCATTCTTGTAGTGTCCAGGCTCATTGCATTCATAGCACATGACCTTCTTCTTGTCAAATCTTCTTTCATCAGAAGATTCTCCACGTTCAAATTTCCTTGAACTTCTGAAGCCTCTGAACTTCCTTTGCTTGGTCTTCCAGAGTTGATTTAGCCTTCTGGAAATCATGGACAGTTCATCTTCTTCTTCAGATTCTGATTCTTCAGGATCTTCTTCTCTAGCCTGAAAAGCGTTAGTGCATTTCTTGATATTAGATTTTAATGCAATAGACTTACCTTTCTTTTGAGGCTCATTTGCGTCCAGCTCAATCTCATGGCTTCTCAAGGCACTGATAAGCTCTTCCAGAGAAACTTCATTCAGATTCTTCGCAATCTTGAATGCAGTCACCATCGGACCCCATCTTCTGGGTAAGCTTCTGATGATCTTCTTTACATGATCAGCCTTGGTGTATCCTTTGTCAAGAACTCTCAATCCAGCAGTCAGAGTTTGAAATCTCGAAAACATCTTTTCAATGTCTTCATCATCCTCCATCTTGAAGGCTTCATACTTCTGGATTAAGGCAAGAGCTTTTGTCTCCTTGACTTGAGCATTTCCTTCATGAGTCATTTTCAAGGACTCATATATGTCATAGGCCGTTTCCCTGTTAGATATCTTCTCATACTCAGCATGAGAGATAGCATTCAGCAAAACAGTTCTACATTTATGATGATTCCTGAAAAGCTTCTTTTGGTCATCATTCATTTCTTGCCTTGACAGCTTCACGCCTCTGGCATTTACTGGATGTTTGTAACCATCCATCAGAAGATCCCATAGATCACCATCTAGACCCAGAAAGTAACTCTCCAGTTTATCTTTCCAGTATTCAAAGTTTTCACCATCAAATACCGGCGGTCTAGTATAACCATTGTTACCGTTGTATTGCTCAGCAGAGCCAGATGTAGATGCAGGTGTAGGTATAGTCCTTTCACTTTCATCAACCATCTTTTAAATGAAGCGTTTTTCTCTTCCTGAATCTTTTCTAAACACGGTTAAGTGCTTGCACCTTAGAACCGGCGCTCTGATGCCAATTGAAGGATAGAAAAACACTTAGAAAGGGGGGGATTGAATAAGTGTGACTTAAAATCTTGAGCGATAAAAATAAAATGCACAATTATTTTTATCCTGGTTCGCTGTTAACGAAGCTACTCCAGTCCACCCCCGCAGAGATGATTTACCTCAACTGAGGATTTAATCCACTAATCGCACGGATTACAATGGTTTTCCACTTAGCCGCAACTAAGTCTTCCAGAGTCTTCTGATCACAACCTGATCACTCCAGGAACAACTGCTTAGTTCACTCCTAAGACTTTTCTAGAGTCTACTGATCAACACGATCACTCTAGGCTTAGTTCACTCCTAAGACTTTCTGCTCAGCCAACTGCCAAGACTTCCTGCTCAGCCAACTGCCAAGACTTCCTGCTCAGCTAACTGCTAAGACTTCCTAGAGTATACTGATCAACTGATCACTCTAGTTCCTTACAACTTAATGTAATCTATTCAAGAGTTTACAAATGCTTCTTAAAAGCGATAATCACAACTGTGATATTTCTCTTACAATTTAAGCTTAATCTCACTAAGATATTACAACAGCAATGTAGTGAGCTTTGATGAAGATGAAGATTCTGAGTTTAGAATTGAACAGCGTTTCAGCAAGTTAATTTGAATTGTATTGGTGCGAAATCGTTCTCCTTGCTTCTCATCAGAACTTCATATTTATAGGCGTTGAGAAGATGACCGTTGAATGCATTTAATGCTTTGCGTGTTCCGTACAGCTTTGCATTTAATGTTATACGCTTTTGTCAACTACCTCGAGCCTTGTTCACGCTGTGTCTACTGACGTAGCCTTTAGTAGCTTTAACGTTCCTTTTGTCAGTCAGCGTAGTCTGCCACGTGTACTTCCTTCTGATCTGATGTTTGTGAATACGACGTTTGAATATCATCAGAGTCAAACAGCTTGGTGCACAGCATCTTCTGATCTTCTGACCTTGAAGTGCTTCTGAGCGTGATACCATCTTCTGATCTTCAGTGCTTCTGATCTCATGTTCTTCTGATGCTTCCATAGACCCATGTTCTGATTCTGCTTCGACCATCTTCTGATGTCTTGCCAGACCATGTTCTGATGTTGCATGCTGAACCATTTGAGACACATCTTCTGAGCGCTGAATTATGCGTACTCTTTATATATATTTCCTGAAAGGGAAATTGCATTGGATTAGAGTACCATATTATCTTAAGCAAAATTCATATTATTGTTATCATCAAAACTAAGATAATTGATAAGAACAAATCTTGTTCTAACAGGTGATGGAGGCGAATGATTTGGCATGAGATGAAAGAGGAGCGAAAATCGCAGGGAACCCAGATGCAGCAGAATATACATGGTTATGCATTTGGTCATGTTTTATGCAGCCTATGGAACACAAAAAGTTTATGGAACAATGAAAGGTTGCAGTTAATGAACAAATGGAGTTCTGTGTTTCCCAAGCCAGATTTGTGGCTTTTTTTCTTTGATTCACGTGGCCATGAATTTATTGTGTAGGGGAGTAATTATGGAATTGCTTTGATATTTAAACCCAATTATATTATCAATGCAGCTTTTGACATTATTTCACCTAAAATATAAAATAATATAAAACAATATAATATAAAATAGATAAAAAAAAAGGAAAAATCAACTAAATAAAAATGAAACCAACCAATCAAACAGTGACACAATAGATAGCATTTAATGTCAAATGAATATGGTGGCTTTATTTTTCAAAAGGACAAATTTACCCATGAAATTTGAACGGTTTTAGTTATTTAATCAGAGGGCATTATCAGTACTTTACTTTTTATATATTATAATAAAGTGTAATTATCAGGTACTTTACTTTTATATATTATAATTATAATAGATATATATTCTTTTAATTTCTTAAGAGAATTAATGGGAATTGGAATTGCATGAATTTGGGCGGTAAATGAACCTCCCCTGTTTTTCTCTTTCTCGCATCCATTCCTTTCCTCACAATGCGGGAGACTCACCATCACCATCACCACATCTCTTTCTCCGCTCATTCATTTCCTTCACTCTTCTCTCCTCCTCTCAATTTTTCACTTTTTTCAAAATCAATCCCAAAAAACAACAATTATTTCCATCAATGCTATGCTTTCTAAATTCCAACAATGAAATTCACCAATTTCTGAAAAGGTACCCCTCAATCCATTTTCTGAACAATCAATTAACAATGTATCATTTATAAATTGTTTATCTAAATTTTCCGGATTAATGGTGTATGATTCATGGCTTTCTTTCAGGCCAATATTTTCTAGATTGTGAAATATCAAGTAATACAAGAACAATATGGGTGTTTCTATGAGAGATTTGGATCCAGCTCTCAAGGGAGCTGGACAAAAAGAGTATCCTGCATAATGTATTATATTTTTTATCCTTGCATTAATTCATTTTAAATTATGTAGCGACACCTCTGAAAAAGGCGTGTCGTGTCAGGGTCGGACATTGCACCGAAACTTGTGATTACACTTAATTTATTATTTTTTCAAATTATTACCGGTGTTGCAGTGTTGGTGTCGGTATTGTTTTCGGTGTGTATGTGCTTCATAGATTTTAAATGACAATCACATAAAGACTTTCGCAATTTCGGTTAGTATAGGTGTTGCCGATTGCGGTCATCACGGTGTGAATTAACCATAATTTTCTTGTTATCATAAAACGGCACCTTCTGATACCATTTTGTCGCGACTGTGTTTGCGGTAACAGACTGCTTTTTAAAACCTGTGAGTGTTTCATTTCGATTCTATGTTTGTACTTTTTTTGAGGCTTTTGCATTGTTCTCCTTAACCATATATAGTGGACTTGAAATATGGCGGATTGAGAATTTTAATCCAGTTCCTATCCCACAGTCTTCTTATGGAAAGTTTTTCAATGGAGACTCATATATTGTCTTGAAGGTAAGTCATGTGTTCTTTATAATTTTTCATTCATTTGTATAATGCTAGCATCATGCAGGTATTTTTGTTCTTATCACGATATTTTGAATTGATATGTAAAATAATATATGATCAGTTTTAGTTTTGTTCGCTTTTTCTTGCTGAAACATTCAACATGAAAATTCTATGATTTTAAGACCTGCATATGCTAAAACAAAGACCAGTGTGAGGCTCCTACTAGTACGGGGTCTAGGGAGGACTAGATATGTACTGTCTTATGAACATATATTTGACCTTGTAACGCCTCTTGATTTTCAGTATAAGAATAAAGCTTTGCTAAGAAAAAACTGATTGATTTTTGCATAAATTCAGTCAATTTCTCAAGGGCTGTTGTTGCCTTGTTGGATAAGACAAAATGATAGGGATTATTGATCCATCTAAAGGTCTATACTATTGCTAACTCATTTTGTTTCCTATTTTGCAAAAAAGGCCTATCCTGGTTGAAGGAATCCATTCAAGAAATTAAAATGTTATTGAGTTTATGTGTATTATTTCTTTTGTCTTCTAGAAATAGCAGCATTGTTCCAATTTCAGTTATGGGACTAACACTTTCAAAAGGGAAAACCCAAAGCTTAGATATTTACACTGCCAATGCCAAGTCCTTTGATTGTCGTCATGTATTAAGAAATACAACGGAAGAGAAATTGAATTATAAAATAATTCATAATAGGAATGTAACTCACCCGGGTTAGTTTTAGCTTTAATAGGAAGTTTTGTTTCCTCAGGCTTCTGACTTTTGGGAAATATAGTTTATTAGATCTTTGGGTCAAATTTCAACCTGTATCACTTATTAAGGGAAAAATTCACATTGTTGCTTTGGTTTTTGTAGATAATGTTAATCCAGTAGTTTATAATTTTTTTCAGTTTCCTACACTTCCTTCATAGTAGTTTGCGCAACAATGTATATCATTATATTAATGTTTTCTTTTTTACCTATCATCTTCATATAGACAACAGCATCAAAAAGTGGTGCTCTACGCCATGATATTCATTATTGGCTTGGTAAAGACACTAGTCAAGTAAGTTTTGCTGTTTGTATATTGGCATCCCCTTTCATCTGTTTTTGGTTCAATATTTGATATAGTTTTCCCATTTACCATAAAATAGGATGAAGCTGGTGCCGCAGCCATCAAAACAGTTGAGTTGGATGCAGTTCTAGGAGGACGTGCTGTTCAGTATCGTGAAGTGCAGGGTCATGAAACACAGAAGTTCCTGTCATATTTCAAACCATGCATTATACCACAAGAAGGTGGAGCTGCCTCTGGTTTTAAGCATGTTGAAGCTGAAGAACACACGACACGGTTGTTTGTATGTAAAGGGAAACATGTTGTGAATGTCAAAGAGGCAAGTTTGATATTATTCCCATGTTATTGATTTGTTGAGTTTTGAGACTTGATCATTATTAGTATACACAATTATACAGATATCACACATATGAAAACATTAGTTTCTACATTTTCATTAAATATTTGTGTTGGTTATAGGTTCCTTTTGCTCGATCTTCGCTCAACCATGATGATATTTTTATTCTGGATACCGAGTCAAAACTATTCCAATTTAATGGTTCCAATTCATGTATTCAAGAAAGGGCTAAAGCATTGGAAGTTGTTCAATTTATTAAGGATACCTATCATGATGGGAAATGTGAAGTGGCTTCTATTGGTAAGTTTACTAGTATATTCATATGTTCTAAAGGCCATTTCTTAGTATGACTAATTGGATGTTTACACTTGAATTTCCATGAAGAGGATGGAAGGTTGATGGCTGACTCTGAATCTGGAGAGTTCTGGGGTTTGTTTGGTGGATTTGCTCCTCTTCCACGTAAAACATTCAGTGATGATGATAAGACAATTGATTCTCATGATCCAAAGTTGCTTTGGTAATATGTTCTTTCAGTTTTTCAATTGGTATTTTTATGCACATTTACACTGTCAATATATTCCTTTACTTTTTAGCAATAATATTTAGATGCAACTCATTAGTGTTTGAGCATGTTTGTAATCTCCTCTTTCACTATTGTTTTTGTTTCCCGTTAATGGAAAAATGTTGTAAATTTTTAGCTGGAAGATGCATATATTGATAATTCATTTCAGAGGACTTGAAAAAAATGCTAATTGTTGCGACCTCTACACTGATGAAATTATATTGAAACATTAGACTCTAAAATGCTCTACTTATAACAAAATTATAATTTGTCCAGTGTTGAAAAAGGGAAGGCAGAGCCTATTGAAACTGATTCTTTGACAAAGGAATTGCTGGACACCAATAAATGCTATATTATAGATTGTGGATTGGAGGTGTATGTTTGGATGGGAAGAAATACCTCTCTTGATGATAGGAAAAGCGCAAGTGGAGCTACAGATGTAATTTTTCTTCTTTGTTTCTTGTTATGTGGAGCATTTGTTTGGAGTTTTAATGACTATCGGGTTTCTGCTGGCCAAAAAACAGGAACTAGTCCGTAGCACCGACCGGCCAAAATCCCAGATAACACGTGTAATTGAAGGATTTGAGACAGTGATGTTCAAGTCCAAATTTGAGTCTTGGCCTCAGACATCTAATCTAACAATGTCTGAAGATGGTCGTGGCAAGGTAGCAGGTGAGTTTTAAATAAACTTTGATATGACTAGGTTTCTTCAGTTCAGCATCATTTGCCAGACTGTTATCTTATTCTAATATCGTGTCTTGTTTATGATGTCTAGCACTTCTTAAACGTCAAGGATTAGATGTCAAGGGCCTCTTGAAAGCTGATCCAGTAAAAGAAGAACCTCAACCCTACATCGATTGCACAGGGCATTTACAGGTACTCAAATATATTTTATACCAAATAATTCATCAAAACTGATATCTCATGATGCAACTTTTATCGGTATTATATTTAATTTTTCAGTGGTCTTAAGTCTCCTATGTATTTTATTTTTCATAGTGGAGGAATCTTTAGAATCCCAATCACTATATCCTCAGAACTCCACCCATATCTCATTCTAAAGATGATCATCAAAATGAGAAGCTTAAATTCATAAGAGCTATATTCTATCAAATGCTTAGAATAAGCAGCATGAAACTTCATTGTTCCTATACGGAATGGATGTATAGATATCAAACTTATGATTCTTGCTTTACTCGATTTATCTGCTAACTATTAGCCCTTGGGCAATTTTTTTATCACAATGATTTTTTTATTTAAATAAGATTTTGGCCCTATAGTTGTTTGTATCCATTTGTCATCGGTCTCTACTAGACATTGGTCCTTAGTCCCTACATTTTCACTAGTTTGGCTTTTGCTCCACACATCGAAGTATCGGTTCTTAATCATTTGGTTTTGTTCATATTGTTTCTACTCATTAAGCCATGGTTCCCTATTTGTACTGTTTCATAAGCATTTTGTAATGAATATCTCTTGAGAAATTTCTAAAGACCTGTTCTGCACTTATCCCTATTTGAATGGATTGATTTGTGATTTGAATAGATTTAATTTCCAACATTTTTTCATTTGCTTCTGTTGTTGAAAAGCGTTATACCATAACTTCTTAGGTTTGGCGTGTGAATGGTCAAGAAAAAAAGCTTCTTGCAGGCACTGACCAGTCAAAATTTTATAGTGGAGACTGCTTCATCTTTCAGTATTCATATCCTGGTGAAGATAGGGAGGAATATCTTATAGGAACATGGATTGGACAGAACAGTGTTGAGGTGAAGAGTTTATAGTATTTTATTCTAGTTCTTCCTGAATGTGTTTTTATATTGATTTATTCTATGTAAAAATCTCAAAATCTGACTGTAAAGTATTTGTCAGAAGCCGAAAAATGCTAGTGAATTATAGATTATCAATTTAATTACATCATACACAACATTGATGACTGTTTTGGGACCATAAGTGTTGAATAAATGCATATGCTATTTGGTCCTGTTATAAAATTGTACTAACCTATATTTCTCACAAGCTTTCTTTGTTGAAATTAGGAAGAAAGAGCCTCAGCTCATACACTAGCAAGCAAAATGGTCGAGTCAATGAAGTTTCTGCCATCCATGGTATTTATTTTTAAATTATTATTTTTAATTTGGTAGAGATATTATTTCTTCTAATTTCTCATGTCCGAACTGATGTTATCCATGTTTAATTGATTGAAGGCTCGTATTTATGAAGGCAATGAAACAATTCAATTTCATTCCATCCTCCAAAGCTTTATTGTTTTTAAGGTTTGTGGGATTCTAGTATTGGTGTAACTAAGAAAAAACTATTTTATAGATACTATTTTTTCCTTGAATGCTGGTCAATTATTTCATTTTTCTATCAGGGCGGACTTGGTGATGCATACAAGAATTACATCGCCGAGAAGGAAATTCCGGATGAGACATACAGGGAGGACAGTGTTGCATTATTCCGCATCCAAGGCTCTGGACCAGACAATATGCAAGCAATACAAGTTGACCCAGTATGTCGTCTAGTCTGTTTGTAGTGGCCATTCTATCCACTCATTTTTGTATGAGCAATTTATACTAAATATAATCGCCATATAATCACTATTTTTCTTTTCATTTTCTTTTGTGAACCAGGTTGCTTCCTCCTTGAATTCCTCTTATTTCTACATACTTCATAGTGAGTCCATTGTTTTTACTTGGTCTGGAAATCTTACTACTTCAGATTACCACGAACTCGTTGAGAGAATGCTGGATTTAATAAAGGTCTGTTATGTTCCAAGATACTTAAATGTGAAGAATTCGAATAGTCCAAACAAACACCAGAATTTTTTATTTTTGAAATTGACGAATATGTCTACGTTGAACAATTTTATAAGTTTGCATGTTAGATATGATAAGGAAATATTTAAGAGCTTATTTGACACGCATTCGTATAAATGTTTGAAAAAACTTACGAAAATAACTTATACATAAGCTCTCACATGCTAAATGTTAATTAAGTCGTTTAGCCAAATGTTCCGTAACATGCCATTGGATGAGATATTGCACGCCATTGAATGAGAAATTGCATGCCATTGGACTATATGCCACATTACTCAGCCCAGAAATTATGCCTATTTTAAAAACATCATTGTTTATTAATCAACACATATACTTGTCAATTGTCTGCAGCCGGATTTACAAGGCAAACCACAAAGGGAAGGTGCAGAATCTGAACAGTTTTGGGAACTATTAGGAGGAAAGACAGAATATCCCAGTCAAAAGATTGTGAGGGAAGCTGAAAATGATCCTCACCTATTTTCATGCAATTTCTCACAAGGTAAGGACCAATTTCTTGTTAGCTCGGTAGTTTTATGTGTTATTCACCCACCTGCACCCGTCTCTTTTCCTGAAGGCAGATAATGACTGACTTGTTTACGATGGTTTCTTTCCCTACCTGATTGACCAACATGCAGGAAATTTAAAGGTGTGTACACCCACTGATCCGTTTAAATGCATTTTTTTTTAAATATTTTGAGTTATGTTGGTCCCATGTATGAAGGCAATGTTCATTTACAGGTGACAGAGATACACAACTTTTCCCAGGATGATTTGATGACAGAAGATATTTTCATCTTGGATTGTCACTCTGAAATCTTTGTGTGGGTTGGCCAGCAGGTTGACCCCAAAAGTAGATTGCAGGCTCTACCAATTGGCGAGGTATAGATGGTTTTGCTTTGGCTGGAACTTATAAAAATTCCATTATTTGCATTTTTTATCATTAGAACACCATTAAACATTTTAAGTGCAAGTATGGCAGAGTTTTTACTAGAAGGAATATTTTTTAAAGCTCGCAAATGTCTTTTATTCCATAGAAGTTTTTCTGAAGTGTAGTGTGTAATTATTTACTTATTCTTTTGGAATTCTACAGAAATTTCTTGAGAAAGATTTTCTCCTAGAAACAATATCTCGTTATACTCCAATATATTTTGTCATGGAAGGCAGTGAGCCGTCTTTCTTCACACGCTTCTTTAAATGGGATTCTGCGAAATCTTCAGTAAGTCTTACAGGGTAATAGCATAGTTATATGACTTCAAACAGTCTTGAAATTTTGAAAACTGAGAGTTCCTTTTTTCGGTAGATGCTGGGGAACTCGTTTCAAAGGAAGCTTGCAATCATGAAAAATGGGGGTACTCCACCTTTGGTTGTAAGTCATCTTTTCTATGCTTCCTTTAGAGTCTTGAATATTATGTTTGAATCCATGTGTCCGAATCAGACCCCACTCGCCTCTATTTATAGTAATAGCATTCAGAATAAATGCTAATTGGCATGACATTCGAGATTTCTGAGAATCAAATTGATTTTTATAAATTATAATTGCCTTTTCCGAAAAAGAAAAAAATTTATACTTATAATTTATCACAGACCAAATAGGTCTTATTTCAAGGACAGGTTTGGACTGGACCTCCACTCCTTATTGTATTTGCATTGATCTCTTTGGTTGATACATTTTCAGAAACCCAAAAGAAGAGCATCTGTATCTTATGGGGGAAGGTCTGGTGGCTTGCCAGAGAAATCACAACGCTCCCGCAGTATGTCTGTTAGTCCTGACCGGGCTCGTGCGCGAGGAAGATCTCCGGCCTTCAATGCCCTGGCAGCTACTTTCGAGAGCTCAAATGTTAGAAACCTTTCAACTCCACCTCCAATGATTAGAAAACTGTACCCAAAATCTAAGACACCAGATTCAGCATCACCAACATCTAAATCTTCATCCATATCTCACATTACTTCTACTTTTGAACGACCATCAGCACGAGGAAGTTTGTTTCCTAGGTCACTTAAAGGTACGAAGTAGACGAGCTCATTAAGATTTTATTTTATGCTGCTGTTAGAATTTGTTCTTTTTATAAAATATGCTTATTAATTTCTCTGGTCTGCTATGATTTGAATGGATTACAGATACCTCCAAATCAAACCCAGAGACAAATAGTGACAACGAGAAATCTCCGATCAACAGAGAAGAATCTCTTACTATACAAGAAGATGTAAAAGAAGGTGAAGCTCAGGAAGATGTAAAAGAAGGCGAAGCTCAGGAAGATGTAAAAGAAGGTGAAGCTGAAGATAATGAAGGTCTTCCAGTATACCCATATGAAAGTGTTAACACAGCCGCTACCGATCCCATGCCAGACATCGACGTGACTAAACGAGAGGTATACTATAATGACAATGTCAACATATAACCTTGTTCTTTTGTTGTTTTTCCTCCATTCTTTGCAGGTGTCAAGATTTCATTTTGATTCTGACTTGTTTGAGGTTGGTGCATGCAGGCTTACCTGTCAAACGACGAGTTCAAAGAGAAACTGGGGATGGCCAGGAGCGAATTTTACACGTTACCAAAATGGAAACAGAACAAACTCAAAATGGCTGTTCAGTTGTTCTGAGTCAAGTATACTTAACCACATGTTTTTCTTTGTAGTGGTTTGATGTATAGGATGATTTCTTTTGTTCATAGCTGCTTGGTATTAATATTTTGATGGGAAACAAGGGCTGTTGGTGTGCTTGTGTTTTTGTGGTTCCTTGTTAATCATTTTTGAATTCAAAATATTTCTGGTGAAGCAATTGAGCTTTGCAATACCAAAGTTGTATTGATAGTTGAGGTATAAAGTTTGTACAGCAGAGTGTAAAAGCCACTCAATTCATTATTTATTTTGGAAATAAAATATGATTCTTTTAAGTTAATCTTCAAATTCCCTTTGTTTCATGTCAACATTTTTCTTGGTTACATGTATGTTGAGCAACGCGGCGTCTCTCATCAACATGCTCAATCTTTTTGCTTCAGTTCAATCTGCGGTTAGTGGCTTATTTTTTTATTTTTTTATTTATTTTGTTGCAAGGACTGATGCAGCAGAGTTGCACCAGAGATACAGAAAATGATCGTGTTCTGTTGTTCTGGTGCAACTGGCTAAATGACGAATCAGACTGAACTAATAGCACAGTGCCATTTCGTCGGACATTGCAATGTGAATTGTCCTAAGACAGTTAAGATTCTGAATAAGAAGGAATCATTTTGATCATTGCATTTATAGTAGTATCTATCTCAAAGGCAGAAAAACGTTTGACACCTGATTTCTCATCTTGTGATCTGTATCGATAAAGTTTACAGGTGGGAATCTAATATACGAAGCCATATGATTTAAAAGTTTAAACTTTCTTCTTAAATGTGTAAAATAGAATGAGGTAGGGTGAAAATTGAAGTTTGTTACTTGTTAGTTGAGAATGATCAAAGTACTTCGCCTGTTTTCATCTCCTTGCCTAAATTTTACCTTTTAACTACATATTACATCAATATTTTCTGACAATAAATATTGTAGAGGCACAAAAATAAATAAAAAATATAACATTGTAGAGATTAAAATGGACCGAAGGTATAGATATTATGAACTGAAGGTATAGACATTACGACTCTTTCATCATGGTACATTTTGAAAGGCAAGTTTATTATGTCCCTTATCCTTCAATTCAACAAGGTAAGTGAGGCTGGTGTGTTGCAATCAAATGAAAATCATTGGGTCATATTGAAGAAAATGATTGTACGAAAGATGTTGCTTATCAAGTTGATGAAATATCACAAATTAATGTGATTGAAGTTGAATAACTTACAAGTTTGTGTGATAACGTGGTTGAGGGTCAGCATGTTGATGCGTCTATTTTGTTGTCGACAAATAACGTGGATGGATATAATGAAGAGTTAGAATCCGAAGAGAATGTTGAACCAAGTGAAGATAATGAAGATTAGGAGGACATACAATCTGAATAGATCAGTTTTTTAAATAATGTGTATCTATCATGCCATTAATATGCTCAAACTAAATAATACATATTATGTATCTATTTCGTCTTTAATATGCTCCAACTAAATAATACATATTGTGTATTCTATCTTGCATTTAATATTTTTATTATTTGTTTTATATATTTTTTTAATTAGATAAAATGCCATCCCGTCTTGATAAAGGTAAAGGTACTAAGAAAGGGAGCATTTAACTTACCACCCCCTTAGTTGTATATGGGCATTCCCCTAAAACGTATGAAAAGACCATAATAACTTTGTTCAAAGTTTCCACCAATTTTTTTGAAATCTCTCGGGCGATACTTGAAATTTCAAGCTCATACCGAATATTCTTAGTAAAAGTGAGATTTTTTTCGAAAATTTTACTAGAAAATTTGAAATTTTCATGAGATTTTACCAGATATTTTGCAATTTCTGGGAGATTTTATCGGAAAATTTAAAATTTCCAGGAGATTTTACCAAAAATATTTGAAATTTTCAGTATTTTATCAGCAAGTTT
Source organism: Vicia villosa (assembly GCF_029867415.1). Lineage (NCBI taxonomy): Eukaryota > Viridiplantae > Streptophyta > Magnoliopsida > Fabales > Fabaceae > Vicia > Vicia villosa. Next base: position 12,345,164 of record NC_081180.1, on the reverse strand, counting down.
GAAATTTCCAAAACTAGTTGTAACTTACCATAAATTTCAAATTAAATACCAAAAATTTCGTACATACCAGAAATTTCAACATAGTACCAGAAATTAAGTTTGGAAACGTTATTTTTTTTTAACAAGGGATAATTTTGGTATTAAGAAAATATGGGGGTGTCAGGTTTAATTTTGGGGTGGTAAGTTAAATGCTCTAAGAAAGGCCATCACGCGAGGATACATATAGTTGAGCTGCCTTTGTCTTTGTCTTATATGTATTGTCCTTTGTCCGAGTCTAGTTAGAGGGCTCAGTTGACTATGCCTCACTCTAGTCAAGGGGCTCAGCTGACTATGCCTCAGTCTAGCTAGGGGGCTCAAGCGATGAGCACTTCTCCATCGCATATATACTACACTTCACTACTCACCTCACAGGATTATCCACCCACATCATTCCAGCCTACACATGTATCCCCATCATACATGTAGTCCGAGGGACCATTCCAGCCTACACTTGTACCCCTCCTATACATGCATTCCGAGGGATCTAGCTTTCCCTTTTACCCACACATACCTCAACCATACATGCCGACTAAGAGATCTAGCTTTCCATTTTCCTCACACATACCCCCATCATTGCAATAAGCATAAAAGAAGTTATTCAAGAGTTATATAAAAATATCAGAAGACTTTTAGACAACTTGTCAAGAAGGACCATAAATTGTATGAAAAATGGTTTGACAAATTTCACGTATGTTTTCTGTTTAAAGTAATTAATTTTTTAACTACTATCTTGTTTTAATTATCTAATAATTTTTTCAATATTGCAGGAGAAGTGCACATGGAAGGTAATAGATGACGAGATGATTGAGCATAATTTTAAGATTAGAGCCTCAACCCAAGTTTCTTACCTGCTTAGGTGTGCCAGACTTTATTGGGAAGAAAGAGAGATTAGGCCTCCATGGATGGTCGAAGATGTATTTAAAAAAATGTTTGCTAATTGGAATTCAGACGAATTTAAGAAAAAAAATGAAAAAAGCATAGAAACGTAGAGCATCTGAAAATGGAGTCACCAATCATAGAGCTGGAAGCATTAGTATTGTCGAACATGTTGAACATATGGTAATTATATTTTCATCCAACTACTTTTTAAAAAAATTATAGGTGAATTCTTATATACCCAACTCAAAAAGTTGGGTAAAGTTACCTTCAATATAAAATGTCTTTGGAAACAACAAAAAATATACTATTTAATAATTAATTAAATAAGATTAAACTAAATAATGCAATGTGATTGGTGAAAGGTACACTACCCAACTTATTGTGATGGGTAGAGAAGTTGTCCCCAAAATTATATTCTATTTGTTATATATTTTTACTTGAAGTTTAAATGTATTAATTATACTAATGCTAAAGGAAGAAAAGAACCTCATTAATGGTCGAGGTTCATGAGAGGACTTATAAGGGGAAGAGATAAAGAGTATATCAACCAACGTGCAAGAAATACTCATGTAAGATGATATTAATGTTTAAATACTTTATTTAATTATTTTATTTTTAAATTATATTGTCTTTAATATTTTTATTTAATTCTTTTATGTGTAGAAGGGGTACCGTACACGGAAGAGAGACTTAATAATTCAACATCCTGAGTTAGGGGCTCTATCGGACCAACACCCTATTGATCCTGCTGTTGATCTTAATCTTTGGATAGAAACAACCGGTGGAAAGAAGCCAAATGGAAAAATTTATTCTACTGGACCTTTAATCCCCAACTATAGAAAAAGGGATAAGTCTTTGTTTAGGAAAATAGCTGACGGGGAAGGGTCGTCACGTCATCTGACATTAACCCCTCAAATGGCTTAAACAATTAGACAGTTAACTCAACAACAACAAATTGAGTTGAAAGAATCATTTAGAGTTTCACAAGAGCAAATAAGAGTTACACAGCAACAAACACAACAATATATGCTCCAACAAGTTTTCAATAGTGGCAAAGATGAAGTAGATGGTGACCAAGGAGGAATAACCGAGAATGAGAATGAAGAAACGAGAGTAGTGAAGACTTTATGAATACATGAATTATGACTTTAAATATTTTTAACTAATTATGAATTTAAGTATTTTTAATTAATTATGACTTTAAATATTTCTAATTAATTATGAATTTAAATATTGTTAATGCATTTAAATTATTTAATATATTTATATTATTATAAATATTAAAATTAATATTTATAATAATAATAATATAAATATAAATATGAATATTTTTTTATTAAATTCATTACTTTTTGTGTTTGTAATTTTTTCAGAAAAACAAAAGCATTGTGAGGTGAATTTTACCGTGCAAATACACATATTACGAGGTGAATTTTAGTTAGTGAACGTAAGTCAGCTTTCTATCAAATTTCATTGACACAGGCTGACGCGCTGTTGTAAAGCCTGAAAAAAATGTTGCGAAGTGATATTAACCTAGCAATGTTGCGGGGTGGTTTCACCATGCAAAAAATTAGGTCTAACATTTTTGTAGGATATTTGTTCTACCTTGCAATAATTTAGTTGCATGGTGTATTTTATTGTTGCGAGGTGGAAATCATCACCCCGCTACTTGAGGTTTTTTTTTTTTTTTTGTAACGAGTAAAAAGATTTAAGTACGATTATGAATAACAAATTAATCTATTGATTTGATAATTTTAGACTTATCATTGATTAATATATCACATTCCCTAGCGGAATCAATTCCTATTGATTATAATATCGATCAAATAAATGTTATCAACACTATGTGAATTATGTTCCTAATTGGTGCATTAAGGATGCCAATTAAAAATAAGACAAAGTTAACAAATAAGCTAAGTTTACACGTGATTAGATTAAAGAACATGTATCGATCAAATTAAATTAATCATATTCTATGAAACTCGAATTAAGCAAACAAGATACACTAAACAAGATTGAAAAGGAATTGAATAAAAGCTGGATAATATAATAACCTCAGAGTCTTGAATAATTTTTGAAACAGTAAATTAACCTCGTAGTTTAGCCGACCATATAATTCTAGTGCTCTTCTTTATTTCGTAAAAACTATGTAAACTTCCCTAATACTACGAATTAACTTAAGTAATATAAAAATTGGGCTCTAAGAGCACCGACCCGAAAAACATATGTTTGACCCCAAAACTAACTAATTTATTTTATTAAGTCTTGAACAAAACGAATTATTTGACTCCTCTAAACTCCTAATTGGCTTCTGATATCAATATGAAACTTGTAGCTTTTTATCTTAGCTTTTCCAACGCATATTGCAATACGGTGGGAGAAATGACTTTTTGAAATATGCGGATAGCAAGAGTCGCCACTGACTTTTATTTTATCCAATTGGAAAGGCAAAAAGAACAGGAAAGACCTTTGAAAGATTTTGAGTTCGGAGGGTAGGTTATACAAAGGGAAGGTGTAAGCACCCTTTGTATCCATGGTTATCCATGGGCTCTTAATTGCTTAGCTCACTTTGTTTGTTTGATTTGTTTGAAAAAGTGTCGTGTGTGAATAGAAAAAAGATTTGAATAAGGACTTTAGCTTGTAAATAAGCGTAGTCTTTTTGAATTGATTTAAAAAAAGGGTGTGAAAAGCATTTTGAAACTTTGATTTGATTATGAGCAAGCAGTTAAGAGCCACCTACCCTAAGTTTGTCTTTCTTGTTCTTTAAGTCTTTCGTTTGAAAGGGCTATCCATACCATAAGAAGGGCAGGTGCCAGGTAGTCCTTTCATTGGATGTGTTCGGGTCATCGAGGGTTATCGTTCGCCATATGACTGTCCCTACCATAAAGAGGGCAGGTAGTCTTTAGGCAAGGATATAATAGTCATTTTAGGCAACTAATGAGGATACCTTAGCAATTGGGACAATCATCATTTAACCGAGGCAACATCGAGGGACGAGATCATGTTTTATCGTAGGCAACTCGAAGGGACTATGATCTTTTATCGGAGGGACTATGATGATTTGAATTTGTAGGCAGCAAGCTAAGGTATCCCTACATCCGAGGGACTTGACTATTTTTGATCGAAAGGCAACATAAGAGAGATTATCTTAAAAGTGTGTGGGTGCAACAATCACGTGAATTTGGTTCAATTCGATTATATTTATCTTGTATAAGTTATTCTAATCCAATTCAAAGTTTGCACTCCCTAATTACTAACCACGCAATAAATAATCGTGCGAAAATTAAAATGCGGAAAGTAAAACCTACGCTATTACAATTTTATGGGTATGAGATTTTACAACAAACACCTGTGGGGGTTTGCGGAAAATAAAGACGGAAATTAAAGAAACTATAATTAATTCAAAAATATTTAAATATCTTGAATCGTCGTCAACCTTCGATCAATCCTGAAAATCAAGAGTGAAAAGAGAAAAAAAAGGATTAGTGTACGAAAGATCTATTTATTATAAACTCGATTAATCATACAAACCCTAATTTAAAATAATTGATTAAAACGAATTATGTAAAACAATTAATTTGATGTTTTAAATAACCATTAAAGTTAATTTATAAAAAGTCGAACGTTCGATTAAATATGATAATTATACGACTTTATTTATTTACATGATTTTTAGAAAAGAAAATAATTAATAATAATGTATAATTACTAAAAACAAATGATTTAGAAAAATATAAGAAATATGCAATTAATTATAAAAAAAAAAAATTAGAAATCTTAGCTCAGGATCAGGTGTGGCGCAGCCTGGAAATCTTTGGTACACCTGTAGACTCTAGCCGTTAGATATGGATTTGGGTGAGATCTAGTGGAGGAGATCTGAGGATGTATTGTGGGCGTGGGGAGATCAGGTGCACAGGATCTGCGATCACCTAAATTGTAAAAATAAACTTGTCACACCTAGGGATCGAACCCAGGTGTCTTCACCCAATAACCAACGTCCCTTGCCAATGAAGCTACATATTTAGCCATTAATATAAACACAAATTAAATAAAATATATGAAACATGATTTAAATGGGAGATTCAAAAGAAAGGTCAAATGTGGGCCTCAACATTGGAATCAAGAACGAATCAGGGCGTGAGAGAGAGAGGGTGGAAAGTCTGACTGGCCATTGAGGGAGAGAGAGAAAACATGGAATGTTTGACCAGCCAAATGTAGTGTCCCACGTGTGATCCACTATCCTCCTGCACTGTTCATCTCCTTCTCAGACTTACCTGCGGAAACGGCTGCGGCCTTAGCTGCAGAATTACCTGCAAGTTGCTATGAGTCTAAAGAGGCCATCGTTTTTCATGGATGAGGCCTGGAACCTTGAAAACGAAGGTTCACCTCTTGTAAACCCTAACAATGGTAAGTATCGGTTTAGGGCTTAGAGCTTCCATGTCTTGCGTCACACCTGCCCTAAAACATGTTATGAACTCAATGAAATCATTAGTTTAGGTTAACATACGATGAAACATGGAAAACGTAAATTAAATGCATATGAACATGAAGAAGGAGAATCATACATTTTAGGGTATTTTAATCACACCTCATGATCCATACCTATCCTTTGACACCTTAGGAGGAGAATGGAACGCTTGGAATGGATTGAAAGTAGCCTGAACTTGTAACACAAATTTCAACCTTCTTTTGAACTTTTTGCACTCTTGAACCCTAGCCTCTTTCACCTATTTTTCGTCCTCTTGCAGTGCTGATGGCCTTAGATATTTATAATGATTAGAATTAGGGTAAATATGAGCTTGGATCTTTGGCCTTTGGAGAAATATAAAATTGATTAAAAAAAATATATGATTTCTTTCTATTTTTGCCTTCAATCTTTATTCAATCCTTTCCAATCCCATTACCATGAATTTTAATTAAAAATAATGATATTTGGATGATTGGATTTGATTGGAAATATTAGTCCTTGATTTGAAACTAATTTTTCACTTTTATAATGATTTATTCATATTTAAATGAATTAAAAATTCAAATAAATGAAATAAATATTATAAAAATAAAATAATTAATTAAAATATGATTAAAAGGCCTATGGACATGTTTGGAGCCAAAGATTTAGGCCCATTTGGTTAAAAACTCAAAATTCCCCACTTTGCCTTTTGTACATTTTCTCAAAATCGCCCAACTTGTGCAAGCCATAACTCGTTCAATTTTTATCATATGGAATTGATCTAGGACTTTTTGGAAAGCCCAAGATGTCCTTTACAGCTTTTTGCGAGCTTCTAGAAGGACCTGTAATATTTTGACTTATATCTCTTTGGCGGAAGCATTTCTTGACCTTGGGCCCAACAACAAAGTTGCAGAGAATAGAATTTCCTTGAGAATGAGCTTTAGTTGGGGAATTTCTGATAAAGCATGAAATACTTATGGCCAGTCAAAGTACAATTGACTTTTGCTTAGAAACCCTAATTTAGTAACTTGGACATTTGTGGATTTCTGATCTTTCCTTGATGAATCATGATCAAACCTTGATCAAATGATGAACGTGACTTCAAAATATTGATGTTGACCAAAAAACAGGAGTTTTGACTATAATTTGACCATAGTTGACTTTTAGGTCCAATTGATCGACTGTTGACCATTTGAGCAGTTGATTGGGCAATCTTGTGATTCAGGTCTTGAAAATTGGCATGAGGATACTTTGAAGCATATGAGAGGCCATGAAGTCCATTTGAGGTGTCAGAACCTAATTTTGCTTGGAGAGGGAGAAAACCCTAGTTTGTGGCTTGATTGCTT